>NC_061116.1:200363488-200426873 GCF_002878395.1 Capsicum annuum | reverse complement strand
GGAATAGTAAATGTGCAGGAAAATTTCCTGCACACAAACTACTGAGGTCAGCCATTTTTTTGGGTCAACTTTGAACGATCATAACTCCCTTAATACAATTAACTAGGAGAGCTGCCACCTATGAAAAGAAAGATCTTTGAGTCTTCTTTCCAATGCAATTGGTTTCATCCAAATCCGACATCTGAGTAATGAGTTATACTCGTTTTACTTCAGCCTCTCAAAATAGATTTTTAGGGTCAACTTCAAACGATCATAACTCCTTGTACAGGACGAACTGGGTGGCCTACTTTATATTAAATGAAAGCCCTTTGAATTATCTTTCCAACGATACCAATTTCACCCAAATCCGATATCGGAGCAAAGAGTTATGGTCGATTTACTTTAGCCTATCAAAACAGTCCACCATGGACAGATTCGGATTTACTTAAATTTTAAGGGCAATATGGTCATTTTCCATCACCTCATGGACGAAAATTGGTCATTATATACATATGCTTAGCCTCATATCCATCATTTATCATCCAAATTATTGAAGAATAAGAAACCCTAGCCTAAGTTCAACTCCAATTATCTTGTGATTCAACCGTAGAAAATCCAAATTGATTCCGTAGTTGTGTTCACCGTCTCGAGGGCTTCGAGAAGCACCCCTTATTTGTGCCAACAGGACTTCGAAATCAAAAGGGCCATTTTATGGTAAGGATGTAAATTATGTTGGTGTTATTTATATGGATATGTATATATATATATGCATGTGAGCATAAGAAGTATGTTATTTGATTGTTGTTGAAAGATGATTGGAAATGATGTTGGATTATTCTTGTGCATAGTTGGATTATGTTGAATTGTGGAGGGATTTGGTGTGATGATGTGGTATTGAAATGATGATTATATATATATATATACACATAAATCGATTGTTCAAGTTGATTTTTGGAATGCTTTGCAAATATTGGTTGTATGGAATTATGGAAGAGAATTGTGGTATTGGGTTGCTAATACTAGATGCCAAACATTTCATTGTAGATAAGTGATTTGTAAAGGCGGAAAGTTGTGTTGAATTGGTATCCGAATCTACAACGAGGTATGTAAAGCATACTCTAACGATGTTCTTTGGCATGAAAACACCAATGTTCCATCAAGTAAGATTCCGAGGTTGTCCAAAAACATGTATTGTTCTACATTACCAACGAAGTTGTTTCCATTCTATAAAGTGTCAAAATGTTTCATTGATATACCGAAAGGCTCCCATTTCATTGTTGTGATATTGATGATTCCGAAATACATTGTTGATGTACCAATGAGTCTTTATTACATCGTTATTGTATAGAAAGTCTATTACTTGGTTCCTATTGATGTATCATTATTCCAAAGGTACTATATTGGCATAAACACTAATGTAATAATCTCAAAAGCTTTTGAACTAAGTTATTGGAAAGATCTCTTATGTGTGTTACTTGATATACGTGTGGGTGGTAGCTCAGGGGCTTAAGCCTAGCATGGGCCGATCCCGATATTTGATATGATTACAGTTGATATGTACTGGGGGCAGCCTAATGGTCACAGTACGGTACAGTATTGATTATTGTTAGGTGGTTGGAGGTTCGGGAGGAGGAGGTAATGGCGAATGATAATTGTAAAGAATAAAATGAACAAATGTATACCGTTCCACAAATGGGTTTGAATTCAAGAACCCAATTCAGATTAATGATAATGTACATGATCCTAAAAGTGTTTATGAAGTGTGGTTCACTTCTATTATGATTTATTTACTTGCGTCTGATTTTCTTGATCCCCCATATCACATATGATTATTTATAGCTTTACACGCTCAGTACATATTTCGTACTGACGTCCCTCACGGGGGACCTGCATTTCATGCTGCAGGCACAGGTGCTTCAGCTCATTCACAGCATAGATAGGAGTCAGGTCATACAGCTATTGTTGGTGAGCTCCAGTTTGCTTCGGAGCTTTCCGAGTTGGTCCCTTATGTTTTGTTATTGTACAGGAGTCATGTGTGGGCGGGGGGTTTGTCCCGACCCTAGTTATGTCATGTATATCCTAGAGGCTTTGTAGACATAAGGAAGGGTAAAGTCATGGAAGTTTATATAGTGATGTTATATTTGTATACGTGGTGGCCCCGACGGCCAAGTATTATATATATATATATATATATATATATATATATATATATATATATATTTGTGCGTGTTGTGCTGATACAGGTAATTAGACCCTTCTATATGCAACGAAGTGTTGTCCAAATTTTTGGTGACATGTAAGTGAAAGTACAGGTATTTGAACGGGTTCTTCCGGGCCTTCTCGGCTTCGGGTGTCAGTCCGGCCCGATGGGATTTTGGGGCGTGACAGTGTTCTACTGTGATTATATTATATTTGACGCGGGGAGGGTTGAAGATGACAACTGGGTTGGGGATGGAGAAGATGACGCGGGGTAGGGTGGGGTTAAGACGATGATGTGGGGTGGGATGATCGGCTGAAGACGATGACCTGGGGGGCTAAGTCGGGGGGGAGAAGGGAATGATTGAGTTTTTTTAAAAGAGAAATTTGCTTTATTAATAATTTTTGGGGCCCACGTGCCACTTGGCATCTTCTTATTTGGAATTCACTACAAAAATACTATTCACGTGCCTCCTGCGTTTGCACTGCACGCGCAGTGCCACGTGGGCAAAAAATATCTAATTGAAATAAAATTCGGAGGGTTTAGGGGCCTGATAGGAACAAGTCTTAGTTTAGATGTTTAAGTGAATTTTAGCAATAAATTTAAGTGTCTATCGATGACTTTGGTAAAAAAACAAAGAGAAGGGCCAACAATACCAAAAGTTTGATGATTCATGAACTTTTAGAGCCCCTTAAGACTTTTCCTGGATTCTTCTTTGAGAAAAGTAATTATGCAGAGAACCATTATTGTTTCTTTGAGAAGTGTAATTATGCAGGGAAGCCATTGTGTGTTGGACTATTTTTCAAGAGTGAAACTTTCTTTCTTTGTTAGAACGTTAGAAGAACCACACCCCAAAGCTATTAAGGTGGAGAGTCCAAAATCATAAATATCCCACATGAATACTTTGTATTATAAATGTGGAACTTTTTGGAATGAATCATAACAAAATCTATTTTTCTTCACGTCCTTTATTAAACTAATTCACATCCTTCCTTAAAACTAACTTAATTTATCGCCATAATCATATCTTTTATTGTATACTTGTCCCTCTTGAACAGCAAAATAACATTCGCTTGCAATGTAGGGGTAGGGAAAGATGATATCTCGCCTTAAGTGAATGGTAATTAGCGAAAAAATGGAGACCATAACGGTTAAGAAAATCTATATTTCTTTTCTTTTCTTTTCTATATTTGACCACCTCTTCATTTACTATATTACTCCAAATTATTTACTATATTACATCTTAATTGCTCCGTAATTTATTATATTATTTCTAATTAATTATTACAAGTCATTTATATATTACAATTAATAATATTTTTTATCATATTACCCCTAATTAATTATTATAATTCATTATATATTATAATTAAAAACATTTAATTAAAAAAATAGATATTTATAACGTTTGTTTCAGCTGCTTTAACCGTGTATTACACGCTAATTGCTCCGTGATTTACTTACTATCCCTAATTAATTATTACAAGTCATTTATATATTAGAATTAATAATATTTTTTATTATATTATCCCTAATTAATTATTATAAGTTATTTTTCTATTATATAGAAGAGGTGGTTTCAACCACCTCTTCGTGGATTTACTTTTTTAACCCCATTATTTACTATATTACACCCTAATTGTTCCATAATTTATGATATTATTCCTAATTAATTATTACAAGTCATTTATATATTAAAATTAATAATATTTTTTCATTATATTACCCTAATTAATTATTATAAGTCATTTATAGAATATTAATAATATTTAATTAAAAAAATAGATATTTATAACGTTTGTTTCAGCTGTTTTAACCGTGATTTTACTATATCATCCTTAATTAATTATTATAAGTCATTTATGTATTAAAAAATTAATAATATTTTATTCAAAAAATAAATTACAATATTTCCCCCTATCATTTACTATATTACCCCTAATTACTCCGTGATTTACTATATTATCCCTAATTAATTATTATAAGTCATTTATATATTAGAATTAATAATATTTTTTATTATATTATCCCTAATTAATTATTATCAATCATTTATATATTAGAATTAATAATATTTAATTAAAAAAATAAATATTTATGACGTTTATTTCAGCTGCTTTAACCGTAATTTTACTATATCATCCCTAATTAATCATTATAAGTCATTTATGTATTAAAAAATTAATAATATTTAATTAAAAAATAGATGACATGTCTGCCTGCACTGGTTTCGACCAGCGCTTCGTCATTTACTATATTATCCTTAATTTCTCCATGATCTACTATATTACCCCTAATTAATTATTATAATTCATTTATATATTAGAATCAATAATTTTTATTATTATATTACCCTTAATTAATTATTATAAGTCATTTATATATTATTTAATTAAAAACTAGAAATTTATGACGTTTGTTTCAGCTGCTTTAATCGTGATTTTACTATATCATCCCTAATTAATTATTATAAGTCATTTATATATTAGAATTAATATATTTAATCAAAAACTAGAAATTTATGACGTTTGTTTCCGCTGCTTTAATCGTGATTTTACCATATCATCCCTAATTAATTATTATAAGTCATTTATGTATTAAAAAATTAATAATATTTAATTAAAAATAGATAACATGTCTGCCTATATTACCCCTAATTGCTCTGTAATTTACTATATTACCATAATTAATTATTATAAATCATCTATTTATTAGAATTAATAATATTTTTTTACTATATTACCCCTAATTAATTATTATAAGTCATTTGGTTTCGACCTCTACTTCGTCATTTACTATATTACCCTTAATTGCTCCATGATTTATATATTATCCCTAATCAATTATTATAAGTCTTTGATAGATTATAATTAATAATATTTTTTTATTATATTACCCCTAATTAATTATTATAAGTCATTTATATATTAAAATTAATAATATTTAATTAAAAAAATAGATATTTATGACGTTTGTTTCAACTACTTTAACTATGATTTTACTGTATCTTCTCTAATTAATTATTATAAGTCATTTATTTATTAAAAAATTAATAATATTTAATTAAAAAATAGATGAATCTGCCTAAATTACCCCTAATTCCTCTGTGATTTACTATATTACCCCTAATTAATTATTATAAGTCATTTATATATTAAAATTAATAATATTTTACTATATTACCCCTAATTAATTATTATAAGTTATTTATATATTAGAATTAATAATATTTAATTTAAAAAATAGATATTTATGACGTTTGTTTCAGCTTCTTTAACCGTGATTTTACTATATCATCCCTAATTAATCATTATAAGTCATTTATGTATTAAAAAATTAATAATATTTAATGGGCCCGTACTGGCATGGGTCATGCACCTCTAGTATATATATAAAAGAGACTAAGTAATCTGCTGATGTGGCATGTCTAAGAGGCCAACATTTGCATTTATCTTTTTTCTCATTTTTTGAAATTTTTACTCATCCTTTTGGTGAAAAAACTAAGATAATACATACATTTATTAGAGAAACAGTCCAATAAGGACTGACTGTTACACATTTCACATTCCATATTAATTAAAACATTACAATCTTTCATTTTGTCTTATATTGGAAAGATATTTTTGCTCTTTGAGGCCTTATGATAACAACGGGCTCAAAGATCATACAAACTGAAAATGGGAAAGATAACATAAACTTTTCTCCCTATTGATCTCAAGTCACAGATTCAGTGTCCTGACAAGTTAAGATTTGGGTTCAAAAATTGAATTCTTGATGGTGCACAACATCGTCTTTTAACAGGTGTTGTCTATGTCGATGTTTGATTGATGGTTATTTCAGTTTTACATGGTTACAATGTATGTATTTTTGCTTATGGACTTTTAACAAATCCGACAAGCACCCTTTGATATTTTTGACGAGTCCAACCAACATAGATTATATTAGTAGGATGATCACCTAAACCTTTTTGATGTTTAATGATCGCAGTAAGGTTCAGATAAGAAGCCCAAAGATCCACTGGAGGCACTTCACCCAAAGTTGCCGGTATTTTTCGCTTATGTGTCATCCGAATGGAGCTTTATCATTATCATTTGTCGAAGGTTCTTGATTTTTTGTGAGAAGTTAACGTCGATGAAACAATTTATCTGACATAATTTCTTCTTTAATTGACATTTAAATGTGATGTTAAAGAGACCCTACAAGTGCAACATTTATCAAGCTTACATATGTTATTATGGTCATCTAGGATCATGTGATGTTTCAGCATTTATATACCTTTTGAGTTTTTGTTTGCCTAAGTTTTTAGTTCATGATATGTTGGTTTGGTATTGTAAGACACGTGTTAAGTATGGCACTGCTAATGCCTATATTATGGATACAAATGAAGAGGAGAGAGCGGTATTCTTATTATTAAACCCTCTCAACACACACAACCAAAGGGAAAAAAGAAGAAGAAGGTATTCTTATTATTAGTTGTGTTCATTTATTTATTTATTTTCCTGTAATGTTAGATTGTGCTTGTTTGTTTTTTGCTTGTAATTTCCTGTGTAGAGAAAAACAGTTGAGGTAGAAAGAGCACATTTTGAAATAGAGAGATAACAAGATTTACAATCTTGGATGCCCCGGTAACTTCCCTTACAAATTGCTTATCTCCTTTACCGCGATATAAGAGCACAAGTTATGAATCTAGGTGAATGAGTTTATTTTTCATGAGGATTGGTGTTTGCCCCGTGTTTTTTAGTATAAGGATTTCTGCAACAAATCTCTTGCTATGAAAATTTCGCCAACTCCTCAAAACAGAGACAACAAGATTTACGATCTTAGATTCCTGGCAACTTTTCTTGCAAATTGCTTCTTTGCTTTACCTTCTATATGCAAGAAAAAGTTATGAATCTAGGTGAACGACTTAATTTTGCATGAGAAATGCTGCTTCGCCCCATGTTTTTTAGACACAAGGATATAAAAAGAGATCTTGGCATGAGTTTGATCATGCCCAAATCCATCATTTAGCTCTTGTATGGTTGGAACAATCAGAGGCTTAGTAAGAAATCTCTATAACATGTAATATCATACGTCAAGGTCGGGCCATTTGGTGGACTGTTTGAAACAACACAATTTTGAAGGCAAAAGGAGAAACATACACAGCCTTAACGGAGATGGTATTTTTTTGTTAGCTTTTTGGTGCAATCAGGGAATACTAGAGATAATAGGGTGATTGCACAACCTGTTATTACCTGATGCATTGGCTTAGTGCATAGCTTCATAAAAATTCTAAATACTTAACAAAACTTTTCTTGTATATCATGTGTTTTATGTTCTTTCGTTATACATTTTATATTAATTCTTTTTCTTAAAAGCTTCTCATATATCGCTTTTCGAAATTACAATAACCTCATTTACGAAATGAGGTTAATCTTTTTATGTGTACTTATTCTAAAAAGGTTAATCAAATATAATTCGAATGAAAATTTAGATAATAATATATGTCGTATATGAAGCTGAATTTTTTATAATTTCATACGTACGTTATAATAAAAAGACAATTGTCTATAGAATCAATTATTAATACATTTTTCATGACCGCGCGAAGCGCGACACTATTCCCTAGTGATTATAGTAATTTTGATTAAGTGAATTAGTGTTTTTATTTCAATAATACATCATAAGTTGTTGGAAAATATGTTCTATGAACACATACAAAAATGTATGAAGAAGAACACATAGATGGAGGCTTAATAGTTCGAATAACTAATACAATATTTGAGGCTTGAAACACGCGTAAAATGCTTTATGAAAAATGATCTTGTATATCTAAGCAAATAGTAAAGAGATTCTTCTGAAATACAAGAATAATGAAACTTGATCTTTTGAAGAAGAAAACGTTTATACTTCCGTGATAGAGAAGACTAATAAGAAGTTACATTAGAGTATAAATAGTTTGAAATTTAAGTACAATTGTTGAAAATCATAAAAATGACACAACCTTTAATTTAAAAGACACAACCTTCAATTTAAAAGATATCTTTTCATTAAAAAATCTATTATCAATAATTTAATTTAAACAAAAAAATCCAACATAAGGCACAGTTGCATCACATGCATTATAGTCTATCTTTTCGTATCAAAAAATATTTGTCTTAGATGCAATTTTTTTCTTATTCAAAGATATATTTATTTTAAATCATAAATCTATCGAAAATAATTTTATCTTCTCATCTCTACTTCACTTATAATGTAATGATATAAATCGTGTATATATACGCGTGAAAGTTGGACTATTTCAAGTGCAAATTGAATGTCATTTTCATATATAAAAATCAAGTGTGAAGAAAGAAAAAGTTATGGTGATTAATAATTTCCAACGCACTAACCAAAGTCCAATTTGCCAACTGTCTAAGAAAACCTAGAAAAAAATATCAAACGTTGCTTAACCCACCTTTATTCCTTTATCAAATTAAAAAAAAAAAAAAACAAATCTTTCTTCCACTACAAAAACAAACCCGCCCCTTTTCTTCTTCTTCTTCTTATAGATCTAGGTTTTCTTTTTTATATTTTTCTTATTTGGGCTATAAACCCCCTTTTTTCTTCATATTTTTCTCTTTTTACCCTTTGGGTCACCCTCAAAATTCAATTTTTACCTCTCTAAGAATTTGAATTTCGAATTTTTAATCCTTTTCTTGGTTAATTTGATCACTTTTGGTCCTTATATTGTTCTATCAGAACAAGATTCTTGATTCTGTGCTGTTTAATAAATGGGGGTTTCCAATTTGCCACCGCCCAAGCAATATGGGGTGACAAAACCTTTGTCTTTAGCAGGGCCTATGGAGGCTGATATTCAACGTACTAAAGAGTTGGAAAAGGTTTGTTTTTTGTAAGGTTCTTTTTTGGTTTACTTGGTTGTTGTTGTTGTTGTTTGTGATTTAATTTGTATATCTTTGATGTGCTTACTTTGTGAATTGTAGTTCTTGGTTGGTGCTGGATTATATGAAAGTGCTGAGGAGGCTGCTAAGAGAGAAGAAGTTCTTTGCCAGCTAAAGCAGGTAACTCCAGTGCCTTATTTTTTTCATTTGTGTTTTTGTGATTACCAAATTAATTAATTTTTATGACCGATGCGTAGTCGATTGACTTAGTGACACCCTAGCTTAGGATAGAAGTCCCACATCAGCAAAACACGAGATGCTACGCACACCTAGGTGTAGGGCCAGAGGGGACAATATCACTAGCTGGATGGGCAGTTACAAACGCATTCACCTATTATCTTTATATCCTTCCTTCATTATGACTGATATAGCATAACTGTAAAGGCTGGTATTTTGGGCTACTTTGTCATATTGATGAAATATGAGAAGTGGCAAGGTAGAGAATAAGAATTAGGTATGACGGTGTTAAGACTTGAGGCCTTGATGTCAAGTAACATATGATTTAGAGATAGTGGACTTCCAATGAATGCTGAATTTAAGTGTTCTAGTATTTAATTGGAAATTGTCATGGGTACTGAGAATTCATATAGCCGACTTAGATTTTCTGGGATCAACTTTTCGCTTTAGTTGTTTTGTACATTAAGAGCTGTGGACTCGTGATTCTTGCCTTTTGGGTGTTCTAGAACATTATGCCTGCTGACTGTCTAGGCAGGAGCAGTGAGAAAAAGCATGTATAATTCTGTACATGGCATGAGTAAGATGTTAATGGTGACTGCATGCACTTTTGATTGGTCACTATCGGACGCTCAGTTGGATTTCAGCGAAGAGAGAACTGATCAGTGCTGTGCTTTTCTGGGAAAAAATTTATATTACTGGATTTTGTGGAGTAGATATTATTATATCCCCCCTTTCATTTGCAGTTATTAGTCGCTGACCATTCATTTGATGCTTCCTTGTTTTCCCCTGTTTGAATTTATTAGTCTCTGTTTCAGCACTAATTTATTATTCACTGCGTTTGAAGTAACATTTGATGTATTAAATGTCACTGTTTTCTTACTAAGCAAGTTAAATTTCTGGTCACCAATTATTTTCAATTTTATTTGCTGTTACTTCAAATAGTTCCCGAGTTTCCTGTTCTTTTGACTGGGTGCTGGGATTGTTTACCTAACTCGATGAACGAAAAGTTTTGTGTTAGGCCATTCTGGGAGAATTGCTTCGTTTCTCCCTCTCAATGGCATTCATAGGTTAATTCTAAGAAAGATGAAGGGAATGTATTGATATTCTTTAATTGTGGTAAGGATTGATAGCGCTTTTTTTCTCCGATTTTTCTTTTTGGTTAATGAAGGAAATTAAAATAGGATTCCGTTTACCCCTCGGCCCTCAAAATCATGGAAAAAGAATGGAAGGTGTAGTCTAAGCTTTAGATTTGCTACCTTCCCTTTTCCTTTTCATTTCATACAGTTTGTTTGTATTCTCGCTCAACCCGGTCTTTTGTGACGCTTTTTATTCTTTCCCTTTTTAGATTGTGAAGGACTGGGTGAAAGATCTTACTCGACTGAGAGGGTATAGCAATCAGATGGTCGAGGATGCAAATGCTGTCATTTTAACCTTTGGTTCTTATCGACTTGGGGTAAGCAATATCTTTCTGGTGTTTCCTTGAACAGTATAAGCTTATCTGTTTTTCTTATCAATGCATGACGGATAATAATATCAATGCAAACCTAAAATTAGTCGTAACGTTATTCCATATTCACCAGCTAGCAAGGTCTGTAGAGTTTAGTATTACTATTTCACAAAGTGTGAAATTCATTATATGGTTTAATAATCACAGTTTTTTTGGTCAAATTGGTGCTAATATGCCACACAAACTAGGAGTATCAAAAACAAGCTTGTGTCGCATTGATGGTGTGGTGGGTCTTAAATTGATGGATCTCATGCATTATGCTTGTTCAACAGACTTCTGAATTTGCAACCAAACTGATCATATTACACAATTATTCTTTCTGTTACTATTCTCAATTTGCATCCCAAGAGAGTAGTTTACTCAATTGTACCTCATGTTTTTTTGTCCCTAAAAGACGATATTCAACTAATTATAAGGTTCTTTTTTGTAGGTGCATGGTCCTGGAGCTGACATAGACACCTTATGTGTTGGACCATCCTACGTGAATCGAGAGGTCGTGTTAGTTTCACCATCTTCTTTTTGAGTCTCGGTTGGTGTAGCATCTAATGCTGACATTGTTTGCCAGGAGGACTTCTTTTTGGTATTGCATAATATTTTAGCGGAGAGGGAAGAAGTTACTGAACTACAACCAGTTCCAGATGCACATGTCCCTGTTATGAAGTTTAAGTTTGATGGGATCTCAATTGATCTTCTCTATGCAAGCATTTCTCTTTTGGTTGTACCACATGTAAGTGTTGTCTCTTTGTGATAGCTGTCCATTTCCTTTTGGTTTCTCCCCAAAAAAAGGGAGATTTTTTCTAGAGATCCGACTTTGTTTCAGAAGAAATTTATCTCCCTGCACCAACATTTATTTTGAAAAGAAGCCCTGATTTTCTTCTAGACTTTTGCTTCTACTCTGTATGCTTAATCCTTTTCATCTGCAGCATTGTGAATTTCAGCTTAACTCTCTCTGGATCCAAGAACTTTT
Organism: Capsicum annuum; assembly: GCF_002878395.1. Lineage (NCBI taxonomy): Eukaryota > Viridiplantae > Streptophyta > Magnoliopsida > Solanales > Solanaceae > Capsicum > Capsicum annuum. The sequence continues at coordinate 200,415,126 of NC_061116.1, read as the reverse complement.
ACATTCTTGAATTTCTTCATCTGTTATATTCCATGGTGACCTGACCATTTTGGAGCTTACCAATTCATGGGGGGTCCAGACGGGATGGGATACGTGAATGCTCTAATTTCTCAAACTTGAATTGACATCCAATTTATGGCATCAATCAGCTGCGTAGACCACTAGTAGCAGTATACCTGATGTGTTCTTTACATCTCGTGGACAGGATTTGGACATTTCCAGTGAATCCATGTTATGCAACGTTGATGAGCCAACTGTAAGGAGCCTTAATGGCTGCAGGGTGGCAGATAAAATCCTTAAACATGTTCCAAATATTGAGGTGATGATCCCCTACTGAAAAAGGAAACCAGAGGGAGAATGAATATTTTCAATATTCTATGTCTGATTAGTAATATCTTATTTTGTCTTCTGCAATGCAGTTTTTCCGGACCACTCTTCGATGTTTAAAGTTTTGGGCTAAACAGCGTGGTGTTTATTCAAATGTAGGTTCACTTTCTTCTTTATTTTCCTTCCTCTCCGGCTTAATTAATGTTTTCCCTTTTCCATGACTCATCGTTTTTTTTTTCGTTTTTGGATTCTCTTTTTAGGTGACTGGATTTCTTGGTGGAGTGAACTGGGCTCTTCTGGTTGCTCGGGTTTGCCAACTCTATCCAAATGCTGTTCCGAGTATGCTGGTTTCTCGTTTTTTCCGTGTATATACACAATGGCGCTGGCCAAATCCTGTGATGCTTTGTCAAATAGAGGATAAAGAATTAGGATTTTCTGTCTGGGATCCACGTAAAAACCCTTGGGACCGTACACATCAAATGCCAATTATTACACCTGCCTATCCTTGCATGAACTCTAGCTACAATGTGTCTGCAAGTACTCTTCGAGTTATGACCGAACAATTTGAATTCGGGAATAACATATGTCAGGTATGAATTATTCCCCTCTGTGATTTATGTTGGTATTTAGCTAGTACGGGCTTTACCTCCTTTTGCTTTCCCATATCAGGAAATTGAGCTGAATAAAGCCCAGTGGACTGCATTATTTGAGAAGTATCCTTTCTTTGAAAGCTACAAGAACTATTTGCAAGTTGACATCGTTGCAGCTGATGCTGATGACTTGCTTGTGTGGAGAGGCTGGGTCGAATCCCGGCTAAGACAGCTTACTTTGATGGTAGCATCTATTACTTTTTTTAAGTGACACTGAGGAGGCTCTGGTTCCTTTGTTTGAGCCTCTACAGAAGAAAAAAGTGAAGGTAGCAAGTGAAGCAGGTGTTTCCCATTTACTTAAGATTCTTGTTGTATCTTTGCAGATTGAGCGGGACACATTTGGTAAACTGCAGTGCCATCCTTATCCCCATGAGTGTGTGGACCAGTCCAAACAATGTGCACATCGTGCCTTCTTCATGGGTTTGCAGAGGGGACGGGGAGAGTTAGTTCAAGATGGCCAGCAATTTGATATTCGTGGGACAGTTGATGAATTTAGACACCAAGTAAATATGTATATGTATTGGAAACCAGGAATGGAAATGTTTGTGTCCCATGTTCGTAGAAAGCAGATTCCCTCTTATGTTCTACCAGATGGTTATAAACGAAACCAAACACCAAGGCCAATGAGTGGGCAGCTGGCAGAGAAACCTTCCTCTACTATATGCAGATCAAGTTCCGGAGAAAGAGGTTTGAAAAGGAAAAAAGAGCTTGAAGGTGCAGAAGAGAATCAACAGAACCGGGACAAAAGGCCATCAATTAGTCCTCCAAGAAGGGATTCATCTTCACCTGAACTAATTGTTGGTCAGAAAAGTGGCATGTTGTTACAACAGCGTTCCGCGACAGTTTCTGGAGGGAATAGAAAAAGTGAAGAAATTTCAAATAATTTTACAAATGATAAGGTGCAGTTTGCTGTTCTGGACAAAGGTGCCCATGTTGAATCAACTAAGTCACGAGGAGCACAATTTGAGGAAAGTGCTGTTGGATCCGTCTACCGTCCTAGTGGTGTCGCAAACCTTGTTGAAGCTGGTACCTTTGGCGATCCAGTGCATGAATTGCTCCAACTCAGCCACGATGGCCGTGCTGTGGACAGTACTGGTTGCAACTCTATCTGTTCTTCTCAGGGTGATCTATACACCGCGGATTCCAAGTCACTATTGAATAATGTATGTGAAAATGGTTCCAGATATTTTGAAGATGCGTTGCTGGAGTTAGAGGTTTTGAATAAGTTCATTTGGCCTCTTTTCTCTCTGACGTCATTGATTTTATATTTCATTTGTGCTTCCATTCTTGCTCATTTGCCATAAGCGCCGTACTATTATTGCAATTTTCATGGTTCTGACCTTTGATCAGTCTTCTTTTCCCGTGTTTTATGAAGCCAAAAGCTGCACGTGGAGTGTTAACATCTCTGGATAGCGTTGGATCGGAATCTGTACAGAAATCCTCTATAAGGCATGTTCCGCGGTTTGATACTTGCTCTTACCTTTTGATTTATATATCAGTTCTTTCGTCTTTAAAGGTGCTGTATTTTGTTGTCTTTTTAAATGTTTTATCTTGTAGGGTTAGCGTTACGTCAACAGCTTGAAAGAAGTAGAGTCGCATCCTTGAGGGATGAAAAGCCAGCTCAACACGGTAAGTATAACGTTGCTTGCTAGCTGTCATTTCGCTCTGTTTTTCTTTTCCAGGCAGCTAGTAAGTCCGACATTGGGAGAGAGTCCTGATATTCCGGCGAAGAGTTCAGTCGTGTGGACTCATGTACAGCTCAGTTTATGTGAAAATACGAGGGACGCTATTGAAGAAGATTGTTCTTCATGCATCAGTTCAGTAGATCTCTTTTTTCAAAAAAAAAATAAAAAAATATATATATAAAAAAATGGGGGGAATTAACAAGTAGAAGACGATGCTAAGGTTGAGTGGGTCAATGGAAATGTTAGGTATACTGGGTTTATGTGAAAGGTTGATTTCACAGTACATTTGTTCCTTTTTAATTGTATTTGTAACCCGACGACAGTTATTGACCAACATATTTCAGTTTGCATCTTTGTCAATTCGCCCCCTCTCTCTGTGTGCATGTGAGAATTAAAATTAAAATCTTGAATATCCTTGGGAATTGATTTATATACGAAACTGCCGAGCAGCTACTTTCGAAGTAAGAAAAATAAAAGCAGGAAAGAGGATTCCTCACTCACTTGTTTCCCTCGTTCATAAAACTTTCATCCAACACATGGCTGTTAGTGTTAAAGACATTTGATCAATTAAATCGTGGTTGGACTTACTTCATTCCTTGTACCAACAAATTGTCTTTTATCAGAACTACATAAAGTTGTTGGGTAATCATTGTTTGTTCTTTTATAGTTTGTTTAATTATCAAATTTAATTAAAAGATATTTTTCTTTTATTTAGTACGACTATAAATTTATTTCCCTATGTTTTGATATACAAACTTATAGATGAATTAACTTGGGCTATGGTCAAAATAATTTGTCAATTGGTCAAAAGTAAATGGTCAAAGTCCTATTGATGATATGGTAGAAAAGAATAGATTAAATTTTGGTCCTACTCCCAAAAGTTCGGTTAAAATGATTCTCTATCCTTTCATAATTTTTTTAGTTTGTCTTTTTACGGACTATCTCAATTTTACATATTAGGAATCTTTGTTTTATACGTAAAAATTAAAAAAAAATAAATCATTTTTCTTATCACATTGTGAAAAACAACAAGAGATCTCATTTCCACTAAAATTCCACCCTTACCATAATATTTAAGGAGAAATAATTGATTAGTCAAAAGATCACATTTCCTCAGGAACATACTAATTACTTACTCTTTTCATTTAGAAAAAAAATATTAAGATTACAACATTTATTTTTCATCTTAGTTCAATCATTGATTCATCTTATTTTTTTTTATCAAAACAAACTTTTATATTTTTACAATAAGAGTATTTTACTCGAGGATACAATTATAACATCCCTTTCATTTTAATCTATTTAGTCTACTTTTTTTTAACAGCTTTAAAGAGAATAACTTTTTTCTTCTTTAAAAGTTTTCTAATTTTAATTTTCCAATATTTTCAAAACCACGTGATTAGAAGATATTTTTAATACATCCATATATTTGACAAGTCTTTAAGGTAGTGATATGTACTAACATATATTTACTTTTTTCAGACTTCACTCAATAATAATATATTAAATATGTTATTATTATTACTAATATTTAATACGATTTTGATATATTTAGACTTTTTATATTTTTAAGTTTAAATTTTGCGTTAAATCAAAATAAAGTTGAAGCAGAGGACGTGTTGATAATGTGTTTATAGAGTCAAATGGCCCTATGTGTGTGAAGAAACTATGGCAGCTACATCAGTCTACTACCGAATTTCCCTCATTCCCTCACCTTATAAAATGCCTTCCCCACTTTTTTCTCGTTCTTCCTTTTCACTAATTATTATCGATCTAAATCTCATTTATAACTAATAACTAACCCACATAATTAATTATTACTCTTAATAATAATCATTAAGGATGAAGAAGGCGACGGTGGGTGCGGTTGTGGTAGGGGCGGCGACGGTGGTTGCTGTGGCCGCGCTGGTGGCACGCCACCGTATGAAGAAATCGAGCAAATGGACACGTGCAAGGGCGATTCTTAAGGAATTTGAGGAGAAATGTGCCACGCCAGATGCTAAGCTGAAGCAAGTGGCGGATGCCATGACGGTGGAGATGCACGCCGGACTTGCCTCTGAAGGAGGCAGTAAGCTCAAAATGCTTATTAGCTATGTCGATAATCTACCTACTGGGTAACAATTTGTTTGACCTTTGTTTACTTTTTTTTTTTTTTTTTTAAAGTCTGTTTTGAAAAGAATTAGATCATTTTCGTTTTTTAGTAACTCATTGATTTCAACTGTCATGTTTTAAGAGCACGAGCTAAAAGATTTTTTATTACGTTTAATAAATTTTTAATGTAAGCCCACAAGATTCAAAAATTTTCTTATTAGGCCAGACAAATTGAAACAGGGAGTACTATAAATGGTGATTTTGAAAAGTGATTGGAAAAAAAAAGGTGTGATTTTTAAATTGATTCCTTGTATATTACTAGTGTGAAATGAATTGGGAGAGGGAGAATTTGGATCATTTGTTTGGGGGGTGGGGGAATGTCGGATCATTTTGTTATGTTAGGATTTATTGGAGAAATGATTAAAATTTTTGATTAGTTTGTATCTGATGTGTTTTAGATAAAGTTATAGATGATGACTGTCTGAAAATGTTGTAAAGGTTAATCCTTTATGGTTTAATTTGAATGTTTTTACGCGTGAAAGTAATGCTATGCAGATATCAATTATTGTATTTGTATTGTGGCGTTCACAAGACTCTCCTCTGGTCTTGTTTTATGTGTTTTCTGTGCTTTAACTAGCTGAGTAATCTAGAAAATTTTCAGAAAAATAAGGTTCATTGAGTTTCATCTGAAGCATCAGAACGGATTATGGTGCAGCGTATAGGTTGCTACATCCTCTTCACATTATGTTTGTTTTGATTGTACTTCTGTGTCAAATTTCATGTCGGAATGTATTATCTTTTGATTATAGGATCAAAGTGAATATCTTTACGATGTTACGATCAATGCATTGAAGCTTCTTCCCTCTCCTGTATTCTTGTTTGACTGTTCTTTTAGACACTGCTACTTTTATTAAGAAGAACTGTAAATAATGCATGCAGAGAGGGGTGATTTAATTATATTCTATGTAGTGATTGTACTATATCCTTGTAAAGGAAAATATGTTAATATTTTTTTCTTTGATAAATTTTATTTTCAGCGATGAAGCAGGAGTCTTTTATGCATTGGATCTTGGTGGAACAAATTTCCGGGTAATGCGGGTGCAATTGGGGGGACAAGATGGTGGCATTATCCATCAAGAATTCGCAGAGGCATCAATTCCTCCAAATTTGATGGTTGGAACTTCAGAAGTAAGTATTTTTGTCCACTCAAAGTGTTGCACTGTTTTGGTTATTAGTTTTGCATGGTTTTTGAACTTTTGAAGTTCATATGATTTCAGGCACTTTTTGACTATATTGCGGCAGAACTTGCAAGATTTATTGGTGAAGAAGAAGAAAAGTTTCATCCACCTCCTGGTAGGCAAAGAGAACTAGGCTTCACCTTCTCGTTCCCGATAATGCAGACTTCAATCAATTCTGGAACTCTTATCAGGTGGACAAAAGGTTTCTCCATTGATGAGACGGTATCCATTTCCCTTGCAACTGCATCTTCTTTGTTGTTTTTCTTAAGCAACTGTGCACATTAACTTGAAGGTGCTTGTGCTTGGATGTAGTTCTAACCATCCACTCGCAGCTTGTTTATGTTCTTTTCAACTAGGTTGCGATGGACCTTTTGCTAGTTCTTATAGATATATAAGTTGGATAGTTTTAGTTAGTTTGATTGGATGCAGCCTGGTGATTTATGGTTCCTTTCATGTATATTGTGTAATGATCTGGCGCTGAAGTTCGATTTTTCAGGAAGACAACTTTGAAGTAGTTTCAAATTAAATCAGACATATGCTTTTCCTATTCTAGATGTTTGGTTTTGGAAACTTTGTCTTAATTTCGGTTGATGGGTTTGATGAGCTAGAATAACATCAACTCTGCTTAACTTTGATGCATTGTTTTCCTGTATGGAAAACATTGAAGTTAAAATTTGTTCTTTGATGGTACTCTTATTGCTTGCAAGTAAAGAGAAGTAAATTCAAGCAAGTCGCTGCAGATGATATTAAAACAACTACAACTTCTTATAGTAACTTTGTTCCCAGGTTAAATTTTTGTCTTACAGATTTAATGAACTGAAAAAATAAGCTCTCATAGTTACTGGGTGACAGGTTGGCAAAGATGTTGTTTCAGAACTGACAAAAGCAATGCAAAGACAAGGAATTGATATGAGGGTGACAGCACTTGTAAGTTTCTATGGTGCCACTCAGTAATATTACTCTTTTTGAAGGGGGTTTGTAAAGATAAATTGTATGTACAGGTACCTAGCTTAGTGGTAAAAGTTTGATTTTGAGTTTTGTTGATGAAAGGTGAATGATACTGTTGGAACATTGGCTGGTGGTAGATACTCTGATAAGGATGTATCCATTGCTGTGATATTAGGCACCGGGACCAATGCAGCATATGTGGAACGGGCTCAGGCAATTCCCAAATGGCACGGTCCTCTGCCTAAATCTGGAGAAATGGTTTGGGAACTTTTCAATGTTTATTGATCTTTTTTGTCTCTATTTCACTTGTTTGAGATGAACCGTGGAATAGTTGTTGAAGGTCTTCTATATTACTTTCTAGGTGATCAATATGGAATGGGGCAACTTTAGATCATCCCATCTTTCCTTGACAGAGTATGATCATGCAATGGATACCGATAGTTTGAATCCCGGTGAACAGGTAATTATTTATCCATATATATATGTTTCGATCATTTAGGATAATCTTAATTTTGCAATTAACTTGATAAACCTGAGCGATATATCTATTTATCCTGACAGTTATTTGAGAAGATCTGTTCTGGCATGTACTTGGGAGAAATTTTACGCAGAGTTCTACTTAGAATGGCTGAAGAAGCTGGCATTTTCGGTGATGAAGTCCCTCCAAAACTCAAGGATTCATTCGTATTAAGGTACTTCTTATTAACTAAAGAATTGTTAGCGATCTTTTTGTGCAAAACACACTGTTAAATGCCTAAACAACTGCTAGGCAGTGCTTCTCATGTTAATGAATTTGTCCTCTCATGTTAATGAATTTGTCTATGTTCTTGTGTTTTTGGTCTGTTTTTCAGTTGATCAACCTTCAGTATGGTATTATAATACTGTTCATGAATTTATGAGCTTCTGCATTTTGGGTGCTTTACATAGTTGCTTTGGGGTCATAAACAACTCACAATTAATATCAAGTTTAATTGTCGATACTTGAGTTGCCTTTTTTTTTTTAAAATATACTTGAGTTGCTTGGAAGTGCACTTTAGCTCTCTCCTATCCACTTAATTGTATATCCTATTGTTTATTCTTACCTTTGGAGTTAAATGAAAATGATTCCATCCAATAACTAATATGCAACCGATGTATACGGTAGAAATATGATATTTCTAAAGTTTGAACAGGCATGCTAATTGATCAATTAAAGTACTTGAGGAAAGCATGCTTATTTACATATTATATTTGAGGTCAATCAACTCCAGATAATGGATCTTTGAAAATAAAAAGAGTACTGAACAATGAGATAGCAGTTGCCTTGAGATTTATGAAGTGAGATTTTTAATGGATCACTATCCTTTCTCGGTTTTTGGAATTTGAATGCCAGCTTGATGTCGGTCTTGTTTCCCTTTCTATATTCAACCAGATGCTCTGATAACAGTTTCAAAAAATTATATGCAGGACACCTGAAATGTCCGCTATGCATCACGACACTTCTTCTGATTTGAGAGTTGTTGGTGACAAGTTGAAGGATATCTTAGAGGTATAAGCTCTTCGCCATATAATCAATACCTCTTAAAGATAAAAGAAAAAGAATCTGAAAAAGAATGTCTTTCGATTAATTGAGTTCACTTATTCTGCCTCTTCTTACTCTCTCCTATTCCAATTGATGTGTTGTGGCTTATTATTTCTTCTACAGAAGTTTGCACAATATCATTTCTTTGGTCTTGCTTTGATTCGGACTGCTTTGCTTTTCTAGAGTAGTGTTTCTGCAAACAGAAAAAAGTAACTAAAATTCTGATGGTGATAAATCAAATGAGTAGCTTGGGTCACAAGGAAGGGGAAGTCAAATTGTTGATATTTGACAATTAGTTTTACTGTTGGCCATTGACATCATGATATTTGATACAACATGAATTAAAACTAGATATTTTTTTCGTCCTATTTCAGATATCCAATACCTCCTTGAAGACGAGGAGATTAGTTGTTGAGCTATGTAATATTGTTGCAACACGTGGTGCAAGACTTGCGGCAGCTGGGATCTTGGGTATTGTCAAAAAGATGGGAAAGGATACGCCCAGAGAAAGTGGTGCAGAAAAGATCGTCGTAGCCATGGATGGTGGATTGTATGAGCACTATACAGAATACAGTAAATGCTTGGAGAACACTTTGGTTGAACTGCTTGGAGTGGAAATGTCAACAAGCATTGTTTTCAAGCACGCGAATGATGGTTCTGGCATTGGCGCCGCACTCCTTGCAGCCGCTAACTCCCATTATGTTGAAGATAAGTCCGGAAAATGATCAAAATGATATTTATCTAGAGGAAGAATTCCCTTTACCTTTTATATTATGCTTTTCTCCAGCCTTTCCTTTCTCTCCTCCTTTTTGGTTCTTCTACCAATTTTTTTGAGAATTTTCCAGCACTTGTACTTGGTTTGTAGTTTAGGATATCATTCCTTGGAATGCCTGAACTTATTTCTTCTGGAAAAGGATGCAATGAAATCATATGCATAAAAATTTTAACTCTGCTCTTTAATTTTTTGCCGTTCAAATTGACTAATCTTTAACAACTGAACATAGACATAGTAGGGTATACGTTTTTAGAAATTGAAGTCATGCTCGGACATATTGAGATATTATGATAAAAATACACATTATGTCCCATGGACAAGGGGTTACGACCACAACAAAAAGGATAAAAGTAACATAAATACCAACCCTTTTAGAAATAATTACATTCTCTCCCACTTTTTTAATTACTTTACTCTCTCTCTACTAATATCCAAATAATTACATTCTCTCCCACTTTTTTAATTACTTTACTCTCTCTCTATTAATATCCATAATATAGCCGATATATAAATAACATTCTGTGTATATGTTGAAATTTTTGTAATATGTTTAGGGAGTTAGGATTTTTTGTAAAAAAAATAAGGGAAAAGGACATGGGCTGACCATTTTTAAAAAAAATGATCCACAATTTGAAATGTGGACATCTGTGGTCAGTTGGTCCAATTTAATTCCCTTTTTTAGTCATTTGGCCCAATTGGACACGTGCAATCTTTATATTTAATTGATACACTTTTATATCACATTGATTCACTTTTATACTATATTGATACATTTTTTTTTTTTTTAAAAAAAAAGAAATTCTATGCAAGTACATGCAGCCCCTATACCCAATTGATACTCTTATTACATTAATATACTTTTATACTATATTGATAAACTTGTAGTGTTCATATACTCAATTGATATTCTCTTATACTAGATTGATACATTTTAAGAATGCATGTAGAAACTATATAGAGTCGTATAAAATATGTATCTAAATAATAATTGTAGTTAAAAATTGTATAGAATGTGTATTAAAATGTTATAATTATTATATAGAATATGTATATATATAGAAACTATATTATTATTATATATAAAAATATATCTTTAACAATTGTATTTTATTAAAAGTATATGATATTGTATTTTATTGTATAAATAAGTAAAACTAAACAAACAAATAGTATGTTATTTTAATAATGTTGGTGAATGCAAAATAATCAGAAAAAAATAATTACTCAATTGTTTAAAAGGAATAAAAAAATAGTAGAATCTTTAAAAAAGAAAAGGAGCCAAAAACAGTGACAATAAAAATTTAGAAAAAAAAAAAGGAAGGCAAGAACGTGACCTACAAAGATGAAACCAGTGAATGCCTAAACATTGTCTATCAAAAGAAGGCTGGAAACTGGGGTATCTATTTCTTGGCCATTCAGTTGGAATTACTTTTTATCGAATCGCTATTTACCGAATTTTTAAATTTAGGTGCTAATTTGGGGGAATTATTTTAATTTTAGGTGTTATTTTTATCCTTTCCACAAAAAATAAAGCAAAAAGTGTAAAAGGGCCTGTGGTGATGCTTTTGCATGGAATCCTTTTTCGGGGTGGTCTTTAATTTTTGGATTGTTGTTTATTTTGTGAAAAATTGTGGACTAAAACACTCTTATCTATAACCTAATTTAGTTGGGCATAAGTTAGAGACTTTTGCCTCACTTAGCATAAGTTTTGTTTGAATTAAGTTATGCAAATAATTGTGTGGTATTTTTATGACCTAATTTCTATATATAAGTTTATATAATTTTTGTATTGCCCCACATAAGTTTTGTAGGAATTAAATTATGCCTTTTACGTTATTTTGTGAGTTTTGAAATCAAAATTTTGCCTCTATGCATAAGTTCGGTAGGAACTAAGCTATGCCTACTTGTATGTTTTGACTAAACTTAGCCTCTAACGAGGTAATCAATATAGGCATTAGGTGGTCGTGGCATAACTTGTTTTATATTACGGCACAAAAATATAAAATATATGTCTAGAGTTGCATATTGAATGGTTCGATAATTCGATTTTGAATATGGATTTTATTTATTGATTATCGATTTATAGACATATTAAATTGTTAAATAATTATTAAGATATCATTTAATCAACTATCAATTAATAGGTTATGGACTCATATTGATTGGATTATCAGATTAGCTGTTAAGATTTCGCACAAAAATTTTCATTGAGAATCACTTAATGACAAAGTACGAGGAACTCTGAATAAATATTGTAAGTCCATTAGGTTTGTTTTACGACGGAGATGAGACTAAGACAAAGAATATTAGGTTTGCTTCACGACGGAGATGAGACTAAGACAAAGAATATTAAGTTTGTTTCACGATAAAAATGAGACTAAGACAAAGAATATTAGGTTTGTTTCACAACGGAGATGAGACTAAGGCAAAGAATCACAAACCATTGAACTGAATTTTGAATCCACATCCTTGTTGGGGAGCGCTATTCTCGAATAAGCCTTATTCAACGCAAATTTAAATTAGTCGGACTTCAACGTGGTTATCAAACATCGAATGAAAAAAAAAAAAAAAAAAAAAAAAAGGAGAAAGGACACCCACTAACTATTTTTTAAAACAAATGGCAAATATTTGACCAATATATCACATTATGGGCAATCGGTCAAATTAATATCATTTAATAGTTATTGGGTTGATCCTTTCCTGCATATACAATTTTTATAATAAATTGATACAACACTTATATTGTATTGATACATTTTTTCAAAAGAGATAGAACATACGCCTGCAAATACAATTCCTCTATCAAATTGATACAACACTTATACCACATTGGTACACTTTTTCAAAAGAAATGAAACCTACATATGCACGTACCGTCCTTATACCAAACCGATACAATGTTTATAAAACTTTGGTACATTTTTAATTTTTTAAAAATGTACTAGTGAAATAAAAAAAAAATAGAAAAGGTGAATTCCTTTTTCATAAGAAAAATGGCTAATATTTTTTTTTAAATGGAACAATAAAAACTTTTTCAAAAAAATGGAAAAGTAGACGAAGCCTACAACAAAATGACTAAAAGTAGAAATTAGTTTAGTGAGTAATTGCATGTAATTACTTTTGAGTGGCTATTACGATAAAATTATTTTAGAGTGAAGTGTTAGTTTTATCCTGACAAAAAAAAAAAAAAAGAAATTGAATCCATATAGTCAATCTAATAGACATAATTTGAAAATAGAATTCGTGACATGAAAAATATGATCTTACTCAGGAGTAATTTGGCTTGTGATCTTACTCACTTTATTTGATTTTTTGAAATTGAAAATAGAGCTGAAATTGTGTTTGACCATAATATTTTGAAAACATATACTTTCAAAGTTAATAAATATAAAAAGTGAAAAATAATTTTAATAATTTGGAGTTTTATGAAAATTTGGTTATTATGAAAATATAAAAAAAATGAAAAAGTGATAAGTGAATTCAAAAATTCAAATATTGTCAAAACGTTTTTCGAAAGTATCAAACAAATAGTATCTTGAAATAAAATAAAAATATATTCTAAAATATTATGAGTCCTATTCATGACCAAACACCCACTAAATCTACCCAAATTTGGGTCGTTCAGGCCTTTGCTAAGTGCTAAGCAGGACATTACACCCAAAATACCCATTGACCAAAACTAGATATAGTCTCCATTTTGCAACATTTTCCTTCTAGACAAAATAAAAGATATTTATATAATTAGATTATTCGTCGAGAAATAATTTCTAGGAGATGCATTAATTAGTAAAATTGACATTTGATATAACAACTTAAATTAGATGTAAATGGTCTTTTCACAGTCCATAGAGGATAAACTCAATTCTTCACGACATATTTGGTCTACAATGAAGGGAAATCATAGAGTAAAATCACGAGTTCAAGTCCTGAAAAGGATTTTTTGTAGAAATATAAAGTAAGATTGTGTATAATAAATTTTTGTGGTTTGAATTTTTTCAAAACTCCATACATGACGAAAGATTTAGCACACCAAAATACTATTAATATTTGATTTACAATAAACATCGAAGTGAATGATAGTGAGAGGGATTTGTTATTAAATTATTGGAAAATAGACAGCGATTGCTTAATGGCTAAACCAAATTTCTGGTTTCATCTTTAAAAAAAGATTGATATAATCTGTGGTCCTTTTTGTTCTTAAAAGTTGATTGATTTGGCCTTTGAACAAACTTTACTTCATGCTTTTATCTTTTTTTAGGCTATGTGCCAAAATATATTAATGCCTAAGAATTACTATTAAGGGTTAAGATTAGATTACACGATTTTCAATCGTACGCCATGTAAAACTAAGAACGAAAGATCAACTAATAATAATTAATGTGTTTTATTTTATTTGAATCATGTTGATTTGACATTTCCTTGAAAAAATATTTAGAAAAAAAGACACAAATGTTAGCTCGCTCAAAATATTTTCACTGATATAGCCATTGATTTGGCAATTCCAATAGATAGCTATTTAGGTTTTTTTGTTGCTACTACCCCCCCTTTTTTTTGTCTTTTCTTTATTTATTGTTTAATTTTTAATGTCAATTATTTTACATGTTACGTTCTTTTTCTTCCTTTTTTTTTTTTTTTGATTTTCGCTATTTTTTTCTTTTAATGTTGTTAATTTATTTTTAAATTTGAAAAAAGTTCACTCTGTCCATCCATTTATTTTATAAGATGAGATCACGAAAATAAAAACATGAAATACAAGTCCACCCATAATTATTCTATCTCTTTTCATATGAGTTAACACTATAATGACTCTTTGACTTATTTTTTTTCTGCTATCTCTCGTTTTTTAATCAAAAAAATTAAGGAATGTTTGGACAGTAAAGATCTAGGGTTTAATAAATTTTGTATATGCTTGCACAAATTTTCACAAAAATTTAGGTGAAGTTAACAAATTCACGAATAACGAATTACTATATATGCTTGCACAGATTTTCTCTGTAAAAGGTGTATTTATATGGTATATATACTATATCAACGTGATATAAAGGTGTATTAATCTAGTATAAAAGTGTATCAATGAGGTATCAAAGTATATTAATGCAGTATAAAAGTGTGTCAATGTACTATTAAAGTGTATTAATGTGGTATAAAAGAGTACTAATTGGGTATAGGGACTACATGTGCTTGCATAGAATTTCCTTTATCTTTTTTAAAACGCATATCAATATAATATAACTGTTTATAAATTTGGTATAAAAGTGTATCAATTGAGTATAGAGATTGCATGTGCCCAATTGGGCCAAATGACTAAAAAGGGGATTTAAATTTAGCCGACAGGTTACATTTGTCCACCTTTTCAAATTATGTCCATTTTTTGTAAAACTGAACACCCCATGTCCTTTTCCCAAATATTTATAGGTTATTTTACTAACTTAGAGCCTGTTTGAAATTGCTGTTAGAAAACTGTTTATTTGAAAAACACTTTTATAAAATAGATTTTCAGAAAATTGCTTTTAAAAAAAAAATTATGATTGATAAATTCATTTGAAAAATGATTTCGATAAATAGATTATATTTGGATAGTTTTTTTCAAGAGGTGTTTTTGATAGACAAATGACCAAAAAGACATATATCGATAGAGTTTTACTGCTAAAATTATTTTATAGAGAAAATTTATTTTAAATATCCGTTATAGTATTTGAATTAAATTTTTGCTTTTATGTAATTAAAAAGTACGTACTGTAAATTTTTCAATTGATATTCATATAAATACATACATTAAAAAATACAAATAATAACATATTACGTAAATAATAATTATTACTTAAAAACATCAAACAAAAATAAATTTAAAAATTATTCCATAAATTAAATCACTACATATGAAAAAATTTACCACAAAAATAAGTAGTCCTTCATACATCACAAAAATTCTCAATGATTTCATTCCTAATTTTATCACGCAAGGTCTACATTCTTATAAAAGATCTGTCTTATATTTCTGAAGGTATATCAGAAGGCCCATCTCCTACTGCGATCTTTGCGATGATGTCTTTGTTAGCATAAGAGTTAAAGTTTTTATTAGTGGTAGAGTGTTATCGTGTGAAATTATATATAGCCTAAGTAGTTGTAACAAGATGAACTTGAGTGTTGAGTTCAAAAGATGATATCAAGAATAGGAGAGCAAATCTATTTTTTGAAACTCCAAATGTTCTTTCAATTATACATGTCAAACTGGAGTGAGAGAAATTGAAAGACTCATTTGAATTCTAAAGTTAGAATTACGTCTAAAATCAGAGAGATAATAAAGCTCCTCTTTATATGATCCTAATAACCAGTTGTTGTAGGATGATTCGAGTCCACTAAATAATATTTATCTACATTAATATACAAAAATTAATTAACTAAAATAATATAATTCATAGAATAAAACATAATCAAACTTATATATATTTGTGTGTAAGTGATCGGAATATTTTTGGAGTGAAAATTATTTTCATCCCCAACTTTGCTTTAAAAATCAAACTCTCCCCCTATCGAGTTTAAAAGATGGTATCAAGCGTAGGAGAGCAAATCTATTTTTTGAAACTCCAAATGTTCTTTCAATTATACATGTCAAACTGGAGTGAAAGAAATTGAAAGACTCATTTGAATTCTGAAGTTAGAATTACGTCTAAAATCAGAGAGATAACAACGCTCCTCTTTGTATGATCCTAATAACCAACCGTTGTAGGATAATTCGAGTCCACTAAATAATATTTATCTACATTAATATACAAAAATTAATTAACTAAAATAATATAGTTCATAGAATAAAACATAATCAAACTTATATATATGTGTGTGTAAGTGATAGGGATATTTTTGGAGTGAAAATTATTTTCATCTTCAATTTTGCTTTAAAAATTAAAATCTCCCCCCTCCCCCCTCCTCCCTCGCTCTCCCCCACCCCTCCCTCAACATTGAATAATAATCATACTCCCTCTTTATCCCATGCAATGCTCACGTAGCTCTTACAATTTGAATCCTATATTTATGTAATACCTCTTGATATTTATATAGTAATATATATTTCTTAACCTAGATATTTATAGTATTTTATTTAAGTGTATTAACATTAAATTAAAATAATATTTTTTATAAATTTGTCACAAAATTTAATTTATTTTTTAAGTTTGTTATTTCAATATTATATGTATTAGAGAGTTATTTGGTGTGAGGTGTAATGATAATAATTTGAAGATAAAATTCATGATTATTTTATTCTGCGTTTGGTTAGAGGTATTAGTTAGTCTCAAGAATATTTATTCCATCATTTATATCACAATGGTAAAAAAAATTATTAAATATATATATTGATACAACTTATCTCGGGATAACTAATCCCAGAATAACTTGTTTCCAATCAAGTCACCCTTAAGTTGTATATATATGTATGGACATGCATGTGTGTATATATTTTTGCATTTCATCGTTTTCTTACTACATTCGTTTCATGTTACTTGACTTTTATTGACATGACACAACCTTTAAGAAAATTTTATACAGAGGTGCATTTTACTTAATTAACCTTATTACTGATACTTTGAAATTTTAAATTTGTCTATACTACTACTTTATGTAATTACTTAATACTAAGGGTAAAAAACATAATACAATTCTTTGATTTCATAAATTGGACAAGTAAATTAAAACAATTATTTTTAATACGAGAGTCAAGTGATAAGAAATGATATTATAAATAAATAAATAAATAAGATGTGATTGTCATCAATAGAGTATTACATAAATTATAATTTATTGAAATAAATATAATCTTTAAATATTCGGCCTTATTTTTATTTTTTATTTTATATTTTCTGTATTGAAATATGTTTATAAAGTTAAGATTACTTACTATTTTCACTTGTAAAATAAATATTAGACCTTTAATTATTATTAATAAAATTAAATTTCTTATTATGTTAATTTACTTCATTATAGATCATCATTAATTTATGTACTTAATTTAGTATTTCTCATCCAGAAGATAATGTTCATGCTTTATAAAATAATTGTTACATGAATTTAAAAAAAATAAAAATATGATGATTTTAAAGAAGTACAAAAAAAGTTGATGATGAGAGGGTATAATAGGCATTTTGAAATTTTAATTAGGATAATGGGGAAATATGATTATTGTTCAAAGTTGAGTGCGGAGTTTGATTTTTAAGGCAAAATTGAATAGCGAAAATGATTTTCACTCGATATTTTTGCTATGAAAAAAATAATTTTCTACTTCTTTTCAGAAATAAAAAAATTGCTTCTTCTTTTTAAAAAACAAGTTTATCAAACACTCTTTTTTAAAATTTTCATTTTAAAAAAAGAAAAATAATCCCAAACAGACACTTAATCAATATAAATTATGCTTTATATATCTAAATTTGAATATATTCTATGTAGTTATTGATGGAAGTAATATCAGAAGAATAATGATAAATTTCTCTTGAATCATAAATTAAACAAGTAAATTGAAATAAATATTTTTATTTAAAGACCAAATAAAATGATAAGAAGGAATATCTTTAAGATTTGAGGTTACACTCAGAATTAGTAGATATTTAAATAATTGACCTACCACTCTCTCTTATTATTGTTATAATTAGAATAATCAAAAAATCATATAATACTATTTTCAAATAAAAGTCCAAATCTAGTACTACTATTAGTAATATAGATGGGATGGTTGCAGTTCATGGGATCTACAGTATCTGAACCAATTAAAGAAACAAATTTTTTGAAATTTGAAAAGATAAGCTCTTATCTTTTAATTCTGAGAAATCAATAGTTCTGTCATAACCAACTTACCATTTTTACCACCTTAATTAGAGCCTAAGCCATTAATATTTATGAGTTCTGAATTTTGACCTCTTTTTGAATTATTAGCTTTTAAATTAATAATTTAGATATAGTATTAAATAAATTTCTAGACAAATATAAGACTTGGATCAAGGTAATAACTTTGATCCCTATCTTCCACCCAGACTCTAATGAATCATTTGATAGCTGATTAATTAAATTACGAAGTATGCAGTGATTAGTTGTTGGAAAATCTATATATTAGTTTGTGTAAATTTTAGTTATTCATATACTTATTATTTATTTTATCTTTCGTAAAGGGTGTGCATCGGTCGATTTGCTTCAATTTTATATATTATCAGTTTGATTTGTCGGTTTTTGATTTTTAAATATTCTAAACCAACAATCAAATCAATAAGATATTCTTTATCAATTTTTAGCTCTTAACAGTCTAATTTTCGATTTAACCGATAAGAAAAGACTCATAAAATAGAAATAGTAACAATAACATGAAAAAAAATTGAATCTTAGTTGCACCCAAAATCATACATGATATGTTTTAATTTACAAGAATCATCAAATTTGAATTAAATGTTAGTTCAAGAAATTGAATAGATTATTAGTTTGTAGAAATTAAAGAACAATATATAATAAGTAGGGGTAAAATAATAATTTTAATATATTCTTATTGGGTTATCTGTTTACCCAATAATCTTATAAGAAAAGATTGAAATCGAACCAACAATCTAATTAAAAAAAAATAATTATAAAATCATTACAAAATCATTAACCCAATAATTCAATAACATCTTTATCGATTCGATTTATAGATCGATTTGATTTTTGAACGATTTTTATTTATTTATTCATAATTTATACATTCTCTCTGTCTCGATTTTTGTCACATAGTTGAAATCTTGACAAATGAACTATATTTTTCTTTGATTGGATGTTTTACATGTCTTTTAAATATTTCTAGTTCTTAATTATTGTATTTTATAGTATTGTAATTTTTAAATATATAAATTTTATTTTAAAAACCTTAAAACTTCCGATATTTAAATTCACGATCAAAAAAATTTGATTGTATCATATAAATTATACAAAAAAAAATTGATTGTGTCATGAATTTTTTTTTCAGAAATTTTTTACTTTATTCTAAATACAACTCACTAAATAGGCTGCTGCTGCTTAATTAATTTTACTCTAATCCCATAGACTGCTGCATAATTCAAAATCCCCGGATATATAGGAAATTTAAAAAATAAAAACAAAACTCCCTATATTCTAGTAATTCAAAACAATTAACCAATTAATTACCTTTTCTTTGTTTCTTGGATTCACACTTGGTCAACCAAAGTTGCTACCAAACACTTGTAAGATCATTTGTTGGCTTTGTCAAATTTAATTGGCTAGTCCAACATTGCATGCAATTTGTTTCTTGTGCATGCAAGTTGTTTTCTTGTCAAATTTGATTGGCAAAGTAGTGTGTGACATCAACGTAGATTTATTTTGTGCCTATAAATAGAGACATTTTCACCTTTTTTGAAATATACCATTTAGAGAAGAACACTAACACTTAAAAAAGGTGTTTGTTTTCTTCTTTGTAGAGAGTATTTGTAAGAGAGTAATCTTTGTGAGGTTATTCTTTTGGGTATTTGGGTTATTATATTAGAGTATTTGATTACTCTAATTTTGTACTTCTCTTTTGTATCCTTGTACTTTTTTTTGTTCCGTTGGTGTTTAGTGAAGTTGTTCTCTTTTGGTTGTGGACGTAGGTCTAGTTGACCAAACCACGTTAAATTTGTGTCTCATTTATTTTCTCAATTTATCGTTATTATCGTTTTGTTATCGTCTTCAAACGATTATTTTGTTTAATCCCGCACTATCCAAGATTCTCGATCCGAACACATTTCAATCTCCAATTATTTTGAGTGATTATGTAAACCATTTCACACTTAGCACTCATTTTCACTCCTATTCCTCCTCCCAAAAATACCAAAAAAAACATAGAGATCTACTTTCCCCCCACCCATTTCAAGATTCATTGGAAGATATTCAATGGCAGTATTTTCTGAACAAATCGCTTAAAGTCAATGAAATATCAGCTGTTGATACGGGGAGCCATATTCGAAGGATCTTTTTTCTATTAACAAACATTTTTGCCTAGTACATAACACAAGTGATCAAAGTTCCAGCAAACATTTTTGGTAAGTGCTTTAATTGGTGCTAGTAAATATGAAAATAAATGCATAGTACGAAATTATTTTTGGGTCTGTTAGCAAATCATGTTTTGGATGTTTTACTTTAAAGGGTCAAGAAGAAGAAAGCATCATAATGAGTATCTGTTATATTCATAACAAATTCACGGGGGTTGTGTCAGGGGGTGGGTGCAGGTGCGGAGCTACGTAGAATCGAGAGATTTTATTTGAATTATATTATTTATACATAATTAAAGTTATTTTTTTATGTATATATAAGAGGTATCGAACCCTCTTTATTCATTTTCTCTGTATGTTTACGTTTTTTATATTTTGATATTCTTAATATAAATACTGGCTCTGCCACGGGACACAGATGTGAAGTGTTTTTTTTTCATTTTTATGAGTATTTTTAGTTCACGTTGCTCCAGAAAGTCATTAGAGAGAGAGAGAGAGAGTGGTATTTAGAGTTGCTAATAGTGAGAGAAAGTAAAAGTATTTTTGAGATTATTAAGGTAGAAAAAGTGAAGAAAGTTTGTTTCTTTTTAAAAATCTTTTATTCAGTGGGCGGTTAGAGAAATTAACAAGGTTAGTTTTTGAAAAAACTACACGGGTGTTTCATGCACTTTGGTGATTATTATTACAACTTTATGATTTTGTCTGTTACATTTGAGTTTTTGACCAACAAAATGTTGTTTGTTGGGGTGGGTGGGGGTAAGGGGTAGGGAAGAACAGGAAAATGATTATGCTTTATGTAAGTTACTTGAGTTTCTTACTGGTGGAAGTTATAATTCCTCATTTGAACTGCAGGGGGAGGCAATAGTTTAAGCCAATTTTAAAATTATAGCTCAAACTTATTCAATGATTTTTTGTTTGGTGGGGGAAATTTTCAATCTTTTTGCCCCATTACAGTAGTAGTATATATTAAAATAACTTATTTCTTGCTGCCACACCTTTTTGTCTTGTTTCACAGTTCTTCACGAGGTTGTGTCAGTATGAAATTTTTTCCCCTAAAAAAATAAAAATCCAATCTTTAACCCAACTATTATTATATACTGTTTTGATACCTTTTAAGTATTAAGTAACTTTTTCCTCCACACTGTTATGTTCTGTTCTCATCACTTCGTTGCTTGCAACATGTAAAGATTCTGAAAGTTTCTGTATTGGTTTGAAATCTCTCTCTTTTATCACATTCGTGACATTGTGTTTGTTACTATTTCTTGTTTTAGTTTGTTGAAAATGGGTAAAGCTACGAGGTGGTTCAAGGGATTGCTTGGGATGAACAAAGACAAGGAAAATGTAGGCATGTTGGATTCCTCCGAAAAGAGAGACAAGAAAAGATGGAGCTTTGGGAAGTCTTCGAAAGAATCAACTGGTGAGAATACGGTGAACTTTTCGGGGAGTGTCATTGGGGTGGATGCTAATTGGCTGAGATCTTACATGTCTGAGAATGAGAAGGAGCAGAGCAAGCATGCAATTGCTGTAGCTGCGGCCACTGCGGCCGCAGCCGATGCTGCAGTAGCCGCAGCGCAAGCTGCCGTGGCAGTGGTGAGATTGACAAGTCAAGGGAGGAGTAGTATGTTTACTACTGGGCGGGAGAAATGGGCTGCTGCTAAGATTCAAAGTGTTTTCAGAGGTTATTTGGTAAGTCATTAATTTTATTCATGAAAATTTGAATCTTTTATTTTTTCAAATTTTGATGGTTGCTTAAAATGTCAGCAAAGTACCTTCCAAACATTCTAATCGAGCAGTACTATTGTCTTTGATTTTCATGTTGGTCTATGAAATTATTGTCTTTACCTATATACTACATTTATACTTGCCTAATTAATGCTGACCAATAAATTTGAAATTTGAAATTGTAGTTGTATTTGAATTTGGTCTTTGGAGTGATGTTGAAGTTTCCTTGCACTTTTCACTTTTAAATCCAACTAGTATTAGTTTGGTCCTCACTATACTGAACTGCTGATTTACCCAAGAAAAGTACTATAGTTTTTTCTTTGCTTTTGTTTTATGTTATGTTTGTTTCATTGTCTAAAAGTTTTTTGATATTGGTTCATATGCAACAAGATCTGATTTAGGCTTTTATTTTTTGCAGGCGAGAAAAGCACTAAGAGCACTTAAAGGACTGGTGAAATTGCAGGCTCTGGTAAGGGGTTTCCTTGTCCGAAAAAGAGCTGCTGCAACTCTTCACAGCATGCAGGCGCTCATCAGAGCGCAGGCTGCTGTTCGATCTCAAAGAGCTCGTCGTTCGATGACTAATGACACTAGACACCAACCCGAGATGCGAGCTAGGAGGTCCATTGTAAGAAAGTAGTCCCATTGTGTTTATGTTCTAGTTTGTCACACTTTGCGAGAATTGAGGAGTACTTAATTTGTTAACTTGTTCTGTTTTTTGGTTTTGACAGGAAAGATTTGATGAGTATAGAAATGAATTCCACAGCAAGAGGCTTTCAACTTCGAATGAGACGTCATATGATGGATTTGATGAAAGCCCGAAAATTGTAGAAATTGACACATACAGGACTAAATCAAGGTCGCGTAGAATGAACAATGCTTGTATGTCTGAATCTGGAGATGAGCAGCATTATCAAGCTATGTCATCGCCACTCCCCTGTCCACATCCAGCCCATCTTTCGATCCCAGATTGCCGTCATCTTCAGGATGTTAACTGGAGCTTTCTGGCAGACGAGCAATGCAAGTTTGCCTCTGCACAAAGTACCCCTCGTTTTACAGGTTCTGGACGGTCCAATGCGCCACCTACACCAGCCAAAAGCGTTTGTGGAGATGGCCACTTCCGTTCTTATGCCAACTTTCCTAATTACATGTCTAACACACAGTCATTTCGCAATAAGCTACGATCCCATAGCGCGCCAAAGCAAAGACCAGAGCCGGCAGGGCCAAAGAAGAGGCTGTCGCTGAACGAAATAATGGCATCAAGAACAAGTTTTAGTGGTGTTAGAATGCAAAAGTCTTGTTCTCAAGTGCAAGAAGAGTACTGTTTCTGATAAATTTTTGTTTGGCATTGGCCTACCTTAACTTTGGGTTATTGAATCATAGATATAAGATAATGGCTGTATAGAGAAGATAATCTTAAAAGTTAAACTTCTCTAGTGCTTATCCTTCACAGGAAATGGTGACAAATTAGTACTAGGATAGAGTGGTGTGCTTATGTAAATTCTTTGACAGTGTTCTATCAATGAATCTTGCTTCTTGAATTGTATCCATTGAAAGATTTTTATCAATCTTCGACTTCCTAAGATTATTGAGTCCCAAACTTGTTTATTGCAGAGGATCTTGGACCAGAAAAAGGCCCTTTGGTTCGATCTGCTGGATCGGAATCGGATCAAACTTTTTAAAGTTCAATATTTAGTATCTATTTTCAATTAACGGTTATTGTTATCGAACTTTAAAAATACCGATCAAATACCGTACGTACATCCCTACTCCTTACCTAGCTAACAAGGGCGTCTAAGTTCATCCTTTTAACTCAATTTCATTTAGTAGGCCAAGGGTAAAGTTATGGTTGACATGGCCAAGGGTATCATAACTCCATCTTGGAAGCTAGCTGTACCATTAGGTTATCAAAATCCAGGGCAAATTGAATTTATGGTACATTACCAAGGTATTGAAAAAAATTAACATTTATAAATAAATAATCATCAATATTTCAGATAATTAAAGTTTACTATTCACAAAGATGACTAAATCCCTTACTATTTGTCAATATAAAATTCCGATATTTATAATTATTTATTATCAAACTTATAAGGTGATTTCTTGCGCAAAATATTCTACTTTCACAATGTATCCAAAAAAAAGATCGCTCTTAAGAGGTGGCTTGTTTTCATGGCTAGAAATCATGAGATATAGGTTTGGACGAAATGAGGAGTTTGTAACCTCCTATGCACAGCTTGCAAGTAACAGGGGTTTTTAATCGCATTAGACAAGCCCGATGTGACAGGCTCAACTCAAAGACCCTACCTGAGAATTGATCCCAAGTAACTATGGTGGGTTTTCAACTTCCGACCAGTTTGTAACTTTGTGGTAGGGTGTGATGCATGAAGACATAAAGCAATAAAATCTAGGTACGTCTTGGAAAGAAAGATGCATGTTCTAGTATGGAAATTTGTGAATACTTTTGAGAAATGTTTTCCCAAAGATCTTCTCTCAAAATACTTTCTCTAATTCCCATAGAGTTAACCTTCCAGGTAGGTTCTTATGAGTCCTTGCTGATGAAATATAAATATATTCTCCATTTTAAATTATTTGATTTAATTTTATATGCCTCTTGAAAAAACATTAGTTATTAGAATGGCCTTTTGTCCATTTTATTTTTATGTATATTTTAAATATAATTTTTTTTCATATACTTCCTCTATCTCAACATAGTTGACATTTATAAATTTTGTACATCTAAAAAGAATTAGTCAGAAATGTGATTTGACTAATATATCTCTTGTTAGTTTTTTAATTTTCATCTATTTAATTACGTGTCTCCTAATTTTAAACTAAGATAGAGTTGAAAAAAATAATTATTATCTCTTGATTTTTTAAATATATCAACTATATTGAGATAAATTTTATTCCAAACATGTCAACTATTTGAGACGGAGAGAGTAAATTTACAATTTTCATGTCATTTCGTCATAATTAAGATACTTGTGATTTTTAAGAACTATTATTATTATAGGAAAAATAATTAATTTATCTTATAATTTGAGTTATTTATTTTGAAATTCACAATATATAATTTGAGAAATAAGGAGTAACAAACTAACCATGGCAATTAACAAATGAAGCAGGCAGGCACTGTTCTCGATCCATTATCCATTGTTTGTTTATGCTGCCAAAAAACAATTAATAATAAATATTTATAGTGATTTATTTCTTCAAATTTCAAATTTATTCCACTGGGTTAGGACAAGAATATTCCCCTGTAACATCATCAACAGTACTTTGAAATATTAAACACTGTTTTCCATCCTTACAATTTTAAGTTTTTAGTAGAATAAATATAATATTTTGGCCCTACCCTTCTCCCTAATTTCTGCTAGATTTGCAGAGATGTACCATAGACATCTGTTATATATATACTGACTCCTAAAATAAATTATTAAAATGGCCCCTCTAACGTATTTATTCTCTGCTGATCTTGTTCTAGTATTGTTTTTTTCTAATGGGATTCGTATTTGAAATTCATTTTTACTATATTGATTCACATAGGCAATGTAAAATTTCATAACTGTAATCTATATACCTGGAGTAAAAGTACATTTTTTGTTATTCTTCAGATCACTTTTTTTCATTTGCTAAAAAGGTTATATGTAAGGTGGCCCCATGTTTTTCATTTCGTTCTAAATATATTTAAATTTTGATAAAAATTATTGCAACACACTTGCAATTTGTGGAGACTTTATAACCTCTTGGACTATTTATTAGAGTAGTATATTAAGTGAAATTTATTTATTTAGCTGGACTATTAATTCAATCAATACAAAGAAAGTGTTTCACATGGGTCATTTAAATAAATACTTTTACACATTTTGTAAATTAAAAAGATTTTTTTTTTTTTTTGAGATGAATGAACACAGTGATTAATTTTCTTCGAATATTGCCGGAGGTAGGTTAAAATGGAACGCATCACGATATCAGTGGCAATTTGCCGGAGATTTTCTGAGAAATCGCGATCTCAAATCTTTAATTGGTAAGATAGAATTGTTTGATTTTTCAATTGTGGGTAGCTTAGATGATTGAGAATCATTTTTCCTAACTGCATCAACTCGAATTAAATCAGCCTTTGTCAGAGAAATTATTTTGTGTGCCTATTTCAATCTACTTTAGAAATAATCGTAGTTATCGCAAGATTATTTTTGCGATTTTGTTGAGTTGTGAGATGAATTAGAAGATGATTCTTCGTGGATTTTGTGCACATCTGATAAGAGTATTATGGTAGCCGGATAACCTCGTCCGACGATGTTGTGGCTATTTTGACAAGGAGTGCTTAGTTGAGAGCAATTTTAGAGAGAGAAATTTAATATATTTGGTCTATTTAATAAAAAATACAAAATAAAGGACAAGTGCACTGTTACGGGGCAAATCAAGATAGGTTTATAGAGATTTATTTGACACTTACGCGCTCAGTGCTCACGTTTAGGTTCAACTGTGCAAAAATATCATTAAAATACACTAATAAATAGTGAGTAGGTCATAGACCCCCCGCAAAGTTCAAACGAGTTACTACAATTTTCGCCAACGTTTGAATGTATTTTGGATCTTTTCCCCTTTTCTTTTTATTACCATCTATTATTAACAATATTAGTTGAACCGATTCATTATTTATTGTAGGCTTAATATATAATCAGCTTCTTCAAGTTATCAGTTTAAATATTTAAATTAAGTTGTGTTTCAATTAAACACCTCAATTCTTAATGAACTGTTTCAATTAAGATACTTTCAATTTCAATTTCATTTTTTTTTTTTTTGCATATTCTTATTCGTGTATTAAGTAATTAAGTTGATCACATAAAATATATCATTTTCTTTTTGTATACAATTACTTCAATAAGATATAAAACTCTAGACTTTTTCTATTCTGTACATATAATTAAAAGAGATGATTTATGTAATTAACTTAATTATCTAAAATATAAATAAAAATATACATAATTGTTTTCAAATATTGTATTAAAAATGTCTAACTAAAATATAAATTATACTCTACTTAAAATATATATATATGAATTACCAAGGCCAATGCCAGATTTAAAGCATGGAAACCCACTTTAAAAAATATATTTATACACTAAGAACTACTCAAGGCAAATGCTAAATTAAAGCATGGAAACTACTAAGGGAATCAAATCCAGAATTTCTAATCAGCAATGATTAATTGTTGATTTGATGGATAGCTTTGGCTTTTTGGTGCAAAAGGTTACACTGTTTACTCTTGAAAATTGTACCCCATTGCATCATCACACCCCCTTCACCCCCTTCACCCCCATCCTCTTAATTCTTCCTAAATTAAAGACCAAAGCACATGAACTATTTTACCTTTTTTTTTATAGATAACTTAATTAAGTCAAATATTTATTGAATTTTTTATTCCTTTATAAATAGTTTTAATTGAGTCTAATTTGTTAATGTGGCAAAAAATATAAGATGCGTATAATATATACGCTGATGATATGACAAAGTGATAAATTAAATAACGACACATGACATTTTAACTTTCAAAAAATTTAAAAATAATTTTCTAATACAATTAAATCTAATTATTTTTTAAAAAAATTATTAATACTCCCCCGCCAATCCAACTGCACCTACCCAATCTTCCCTCTCCCCTTCCCTCTCCTCTTCTTCCCTTCCAAACGTTATTTTCTCTATTTTTGAGCAGACAAGTTAAAAAAAAAAATGATTCTCTATTTTTGAGCACACAAGTAAAAAAAAAACTAGTATCTTCTTCTTCCCTTTCAAATACTTTTTTCTCCGTAAAAAAAATAAGTTTATTTCTTTACCTCCTTCTTCTTCCTCCTACTCTTCCACCATTAAACCACACTTTCAATTCTTCATTTTTCCACCAAAACAACACCCAACAACAAGAAAAAGAGTACCAATTCAACACACACTCATATACAACAAGCAACAATAATGATTTATTTTTGAAAGGAAAATTTTATTTTTTTGTCTTCTTCTTATATTATTTTTGTAGTGCTCGTATAATATTTTTCACTGAAATAAACTACACATCACAACAAAAAATTGACATACTCACACAGCACATCTGATACTCTCACCTTTACGAGAACACACACACACTCACCTCACCAGATTCACACACGCGCACAGTGAACAGAGATAGAGAAAAGGTGAGAAAGCAAGAGAGGAAAGGCCGAAAGGGGAGAATCGTAGGGAGAGAGAGAGAGAGAAGCATAAACTGAAATTACATCGAACGCCTCTTTTTAATTTTATTTTTCAATTTTTTTTCCAACACTGCAACAATATGATTTTCCGGCGGTTAATTATTTTGAGCAGAAACGATCAGATTTGGACGAATTCGGGCGACCAACAACGTTCCCCGGAGTTAAACCACCAGAAAACAATAACAACAACGATCGGATATTTTTCCGGTGTTTATCCGAGGAACTTCCGACGGAAACAGTTGCACTTCTTCTCTTTTTCTCTTCTTTTCTCGATCTCTCTCTCTCCCCTGTTTCTGAAATGAAAATTACAATGTAATTTTAATGGAAATTAAAAAAGGCGTTCAATATAATTTTTAAAATTTTTTAATTTTGAAATGGAAAAATTACAATATAATTTTAATGAAAATTAAAAAAAGACATTCAATGTAATGGAAAATCATATTGTTGCTGATATGAAAAAAAGATTTTAAAAAAAAGAAAATTACAATAAATTATGGCTTCTCACTCTCCTAATGGAGAGTGTATTACACATGTCACGTCACATTAGTGTCACATTCGTAATTGTACTCAATTAACATATTTTGTGAAGAAATAAAGTGTTTAATAGATACCTGTCTTAATTGAGGTAATTATACGAAAAGAAGCGAAATAGTTAAAGAGCGTATAATATATTATGTATTTAGCCTAAATTAAAAGACATCATCATTTAAGAATATGTGACCAAGGGTCTTTCTGTAATTATGAAGTCTTTGACCGTATCTACCTTTGTGCATAAGAGAACAGTTAATTATGTCCATCAATAGCTAATTTTTCCCTCCAACTAGCTAAAGAAAAAATAAATTTGAAATGAAGATCTGTGTCTAAATTTTACTCACTCGTTTGAAGCCTGCATGGGGCTTTAAAATTTGTGAAAGAAGTGCAAAATCTGCTTATTTATAAATTTAATACTTTTATTGTGTTGTTATGAATGTAAAATGAATGTCACGGACATCTTCTTTTATGGACTTAACGTCCTTGTTGAGATTTACCTCACTACGTGAAATTCGCCTAGATTCAACACTGAGGCTTGTCATGCTCATGCTTCAGTAGTAATTCTAATGACATGCATTTATAATTGTCGAGAAGGCCAGTGATATTCATGCTTTAAAACGCATCAGGGTACAACTAAGGACTTCTTACTTGTAACCCAACATTTTTCCTGTACTTTTTTGTCCACGTGAAACTTTTATCATCGGTTAGGATGTTACAAATAGAGTTAATTTGATAGTAATATATTGACGTAAGATAACAAGTACTCAATGAAAATAGTCGATTTGTACGCAACTTGACATGAATACCAATAATAATAATAATAAATTTATGAATCAATAACCCTAATTAAGTAGCATGTCCGTTAAGAAGTGGTAGAATACATGTTATGGACAAGGAGAAAGACAAGGGACATGTGGATTAGTTGCCGGGAAACGCATTGCTTTCGTCACTTAACGTGGTCCTCCTCCTATACTATATATATACTACCAATTAATTAAATACCTTATCTTAGGATCTATGGTAGCTTTGTTTACTCATAAACTTACACGAAATGCTATGTTTACTTGAAATAGGAGTATTATTTTATAGTCCTCCTCGTAATGACATTTCAAACTTTGAATTTTGAAAAAGTACGTGTGTTAATGTGGGATCTAATTAGAACAGAATTTGAAACAAACGGCTTATTTGTTGTTTAGTCAAACGATATTGATATTCCCTCCTTTTAATTTTACTTATCCTCTATAGTAATCGATAGTGTTGCTGACATGTGAGTGATGCGATTAGATTCTAGAAGGTTACGATTCAAGCTGTGGAAATAATCTTTTACAAAAATACAGGATAAAATTATGTACAATAGGTCCTTGTAATCCGATCCTCTCTCTAACCGAACGCATAGCGAAAATTTTAGTGCACCGAACTATTCCTTTTTTCAAATTTAACAAGTTGAGAAAGTTCTATTTCATTTTATAATACCCTTAGTACTTAAAGTAGAACTAATTAAATTTAGAATTTCAAAACATTATTGAATAAAATTTGTTCGTGAATTACACCTCTAATACAAACTAGTCAACGTGGCAAGCAATGTAAAATGGAGTTCATAAATTACAATCCGTTTTTCCATTTATTATTATTAATTAACTTCCTGAGAGACAGTTTCGATAAAATGCTTATGAAGTTCAAAGAGAAGCTAATAAGCACAAAAATCTCACTTTGACCTTCTTGGAACATGGCATTTTCCCTCCTAGATAGATGTTCAAGAGAATGGATGGATTCAATCAAAACCAAGAAAAGAAACAGAAAATTAGGAGAAAATGAGGTCCCAAAAAGATACTAGTGAAAGATCTGTGGGCACAAAATTGATTTTCTTTTTAAACAAAAGAGTAAATCAAGAATATCTTTTTACATTAACTAAAAATAGAGGAATCAATTTATCAAGATGAGTGGTGGCCTACAAGTGTACCATACCTTACTCTTTTTGTTGTTTTCTAAGAGGAAATTATTTTGCTCTATCGGTTTGTATTTGACTAATTAGTTTTAAAATAATTATTTTTAAAAATTGAAATTTATAATTTTGTTACTACTAAAAAATATTTGATTTGCCTCAAACATAGCCAAACATATTAATTTTCTGAAATAAACATCTTTTAAGGAAATAGACACACTTTTGTTCCAAGAAGCTTAGCATATTTTAAATAGCCGCATTTGATCATAGAAGCTTGGTCAAATAGGTTGCTACCTGCATTTGGTGTTACACCTTATACCAATACATATATAATATGTATTTGATGTTAAACTAATTTCGCCATTTGATTATACATACTTTCATTCAATTAATTAAGTTATTTGACCATCGTAAATTTGTATATAAAATCCTACGTGTAGGATTAAATACTTATCTATACTCGGTAACCTAACAAATATGACGCATATCTAGAGATGTAATAAAATTACTAATATAAATCATAACATAATCAATTAATGCACATTAAATTCATTTGATGTAATAATGGAATATGAAATGAAATATGGATAAGTCTGTCCACTACAAGCCCGAAATGATGTATGATGTATTGGACCTCACCTCATCTAGTTAAAGCTGAAAGATTCAATGAGTTGTCCAACTCAACCTGTGTCATTGGGGCTCCATCACACAATGAGAAAGTCCAAACTCAATGAGTCAAAGGCAGCCCAAAATGATGAGGAGTTGGGTCATTTACACTTTTGCCTATATTTTGTGCATTTTTTTTAAGCGCGTCATATTATTTTCATGTCATAATATCTCACAAGTTATAGACATGCGCCCTTAAAATTGTTATATATTGCTAGATATAAATTTGATTTTGAAGAGCAAAAGTCGAGGATCAATCCAGATAAAAATTAAAGATCGACTCATTTGAAAGGTATACAACTAAATGTAAAAAGCGTGCTTTAGGGTCTTATTTATATGTTTTAAACTCACTTTTAACACATTAAACAATTGAATCACGAAATTGTAAAACACAATTATGAATTGAATAAGTGCCTCACGAAAAAGAGGGGTGGCAGCCACAATGGCGCTACCAATTCAAAATTAGTAGTCTCCAAAAATCGTAAACTCTCCATCATATCCATTTATTCCTCCCCATTTCTTAGTTAATTAAAAGGAATAATTAACGTTAACATGCTGATTAAGGTGCTCATATATCTAAGCAAGTAGCAAAACTAGGTTCTTTGTACAGGAATTATAGGTGGTCTGGTCCTGCTGATGGTAGAATTTGACTTTCTAGTAGTATAACAAGATGATAAAAATGAGCTCCTTGAAGCTTTCTTGAATATGTTTGGCTTAGGAAGAGTGCATGACTTGTAAGTGGACTTCTTCATTTTCCTACTTTGATGACTTTCTTTTTTCTTTGGAAGATCTTCTACACTTGTCACTCTTGCCAAACATGTAAATGACTCTGATTTCCCCACATAATACTCTGAAAGCCCTCTCCTGCATTCACACAAACATCCAAACTATAAACATTTAGCCTCAAATATTAACTATAAAACTAAAATAAAATATTATAACAAATATTTTGATTTTCAAGTTCAAATTCTCTCGAATACAAGAGGTACAACCTCATGGTATCCAGGTTGAAAGAGAGAGTCAAATCGAACAAGTATTATCCACTAAAAATTACGATAGAATTGTTTATGAATGTTTTCGCCTGGATTTGACGTTAAACAAGATCGATAATCGTATAATTCATAACATTTATACGCTGATAATAATAACATAGGCCACCTAAAAAGATACAATATTCTGGAGGTGATTGTCTATGAAGAGTGGACTAGTAACTAATTGACTTATACCATTAATGTATGTAAGTTAAATTCGTGACTTACTTGATGGGTAATTGCGCCATAAGGCTTGATAAATCGGACAAAGCCCCATCTGAAGATGAAGTACATGAAGTGGGGGATGCGGAGGATGCATCATCCATTATTTCTAATGTAGAAGAACAACTCAAATTCGAGATCGTTGATTCTCCAATGGATGAAGATGATGAGCTATTATTTCCTTCATTGATCATCCATGGAGAATGATCTGTAATATCCTCCATCTTTCTACCACATTGAAACCATTGATCTTGACACATTCGAATGTTGCCATCACCCATTTTAGGGCTACAAAGAAATTTGAAGAACAAAATATACAAGACAAAAGGGATAAAAGAAACAACACCTTTTGAGTCAGCAAAAACTTTTGGTCGATTAGTTGCATTTAGCATGCAAAAGAACATGGGATTTTTCTGAATGTGGAGGAAACATTTATATAGGTGTGGTATGGAAAACAAGATAATGTGTGAATTTAGTTAACTTTCACTTTTGGGACATACTTGACAGGAGGAGTACACAGATATTGGTGATACCATAACAAGATTAGCATTTTAAAAAAAATAAAATAAAAAAGTTGCATACGTGTCAAAAGTTGAATAGATAGGATAGTAACGGCAGTCGAAATAGTGGGACTTGATGATAAATAAAAAATAATAATTCTGAATTGAATATGTCCTGCCTGCCTGCTTGCCTTATCCTCATATTCGATATTATCTTCTTGTATGGATGGCTTTAAATGAATTCCTAAAATATAGTGGTACTAACTTGAAATAAGGATAAACACTACGACTTTATTTACCTTGTATAATTTTTGTTGACTTTTATCAAGTAATTTTATTTAGTAGGATAGGTAATCAAAATTTTTCCCAATTTAACTATTATTATTTTGTTATAAATTACTATGTCTGTGTCATCGTTTGGATAATTTAATACAAGTATAAAATTTCATTTATATATGAATTTCGGCTCCAAAAAAAATGAAATAAAATTAAACTTGATCAATCATTTATATATATGGCAAGACAAATCCATCATTTATACGTGTTTGGAACAGAGAAAGGGAAATCATCCATATCCACGTCACCGTCTGTCTTGCTCTGTTAGGCCCTCAATTAAGCTGACGCATATTTGAAAAATATAAATATATATTTCTACTTGATTTCATTTGTTTCTTCCCATTTGCTAATTTGACACTCTTTGTGAAAAAGAGAAATTATAGTATTACATTTTGTTTCGCTAAATTATTCCTTAAAATCTAAACTTGAATATTATTAAAAGAAAATAGTTAAGTATTGTTATTAATCTGTGGAAATCAATGAATAAACAAGAAATAAATTACTCCATTTTGAATATAAAAGCAAAATAAAGTAAAACGGATGGAGTATATGTTCCAAGAAGATAGAAGATAGAGAAATACCTCAAAATTCTTATCAGAAACAATGTTATGCGTTACCAGCACTGACTTGGGAGACACGAGAGGTATGCTCCTATCCCCCTTTTCCTGCCCCATTTTTCATAAAAAACACTTAAAATATGATAAAATATACCATTTCAATTTATTTATATTTTTCTTTTTTGTTGCGACAACTCTTCATCTCATCACATATCTGCGACCATATGATTAAATAACATTTTAATATATTTAATATATTTTTAATTTATAATTATAAATTTATAAGTTTCATGCAAATTAAAATCAGATAAATAATTTAAAATATCCCCTCCCCTCCCAAATCTCCATAAAGAAATGATTTTCATATCTTTTAGTTAGTTGTTACTTTCGAAATTGAAATCGCAGTATGTATGAGTAAATTGTAATGTAACACACTTTCCTCCTATATTATTGAAGTGCAGAGTTATTTAGGTAGGGGGAAAGTAAAGAACATTGAGACGGATCACCGACGTTAGCATGAACTTTTATTGGATAAGGATGGACCAAAACTTATCATCCTCTGGTCGACGCAGCCACTTAAAAAGAAAAAAAGTAGTTCGATGATTTTAAGTTTTTATTATGTACACAATTTAAGGAAGTGCCTGATAAAAAAAAAATATCTATTATTATGGTTTTATTTTAAATTTTTGTCAGAAATTATTATTTACAATCTTATTTTATATTCTTATTAGAAGTTATTTTTAATGTTTGAATTCGATTTTCTAATCATATGACGATAATTTTATGTTTAAATTTGTGATCTCTTAATCACATGATTATAACTTTATAAGTTATTTTAACATTGCAAGTCTTACCTCGACGCAGCTATTAGTTTGGCATATATATATATATATATATATATATATTGCTTTTTCTGGTAAATTTTATGTTTTTATTTTTAAAAAATAATTCTTCTTTTTGATAATCTACATGTAGCAGGGAGAGAAAAATATATATTGCAAATAATTTCTTTTTACTTTTTAAATTGTTAAACTTCTGTTTTCTCCTATAGGATAAAATTCACTTTTAGAAAAAAGATATAAGAAAGAGGGATTTTCCTGATGTAGAATTAAAATTTCTATACCCAAAAAATGTTTACATGCATCTGGGTTCGAACCCACGAACAAGAGGATAGTTAGACTTTTCGCTCTCTGTTTTGCCACTGCGCCACAAGATCTCATTTGGCATGGGAGTAGTATTGTATTTTTCAAATTCAAATACATGTCTGCCTGGCTGGTGGCAATTAAATGTAAATGAAAAAAAAATGGCATCCATTAGGAATCAAACCCACGACATTGAGAGCCAAAGGATGCTAGCATTCAAATTCCGAACCAGTGCACTCAGACATGTTTGATTATTAAGGGTGCACAATTAAGTATATTCCGAACCACGTGGGTCCGCCTCTGGAAGCAGGTGAGGGTAGGGACCGGTGGATGGTTGGAGAAGATAGATATAGTGTGTGGGGGTGGGGGTGGGGGGAGGGAATAATTATAGTTCACTTTTTGTATAATTATTTGGATTAAAAATGCCAAGTGTCAACATTTAATTGGTAATTTTTTTACTTTAATCAAAATTAATTTTAAGAGAAATGACAAATGTCTGCGTTTTATTCGTCAATTTTTATGTTATTAGAGCGTGTAGCGTACACATGTAGTATTTGTTTGCTGCTAATGAAAAAAGTGCTAAAATGACACATTTGAAGACTGCTTTAGATGCTAAAAATGAACACCACCCACTTGAGGTGTCAAAGTGAAAGATCGTGTCAAGTTTAGGAGGCTGCCGATGGGTTTGACCTTTAAATTAATTTGACATCTTATATGAGATCCACTTAAAATTTTTACACAAGTATTTTTTTATAGTAATTTTGCTATATCACTTCTAATTAGTTATTATGTGTCATTCAAGACGTGTTGATTTCGCTAATTCAATCAAGATATTTGGTTGATTCTGGACTTTAAGGCTTCTATAGCAAACAATTCCACCATAACTATGATTATAAAAAAAATTGCTACCACAAAAAGAAGAAGAAGAACGACTAAAGAATTGAAAAAAAAAGGTGTATTTATCTTTTATGGAGCAGCAAATCGAGATTACGAGCTAAAATCTTTTCTGATAGCTAAACTCTCTTACAAATACGAAATCTCTGTGATCCAACCTCTTTCTTTTTTCCAATAGATTGGGTATTTATAGAAAATATTATAGATTACAATAGCTAACAGCTTAAAAAATCTAAAAACATATTAAAAATGTAATTAATTATCTAATTTTATTTATGTCAGACAAAAAATAACATATATTGGGCCCGTGCTGGCACGGGCGTTCGATATCTAGTATTACTACTATATATAAGCGCTAGTGGGGCGGATGGAAGCAGACAACTGGTGGTCGATATGCTTGCTTCTAGCTACTTGCTTGCTCCGTAATTTTACTATATCACCCATAATTAATTATAATATTTCATTTAAGCATTAAAAAATTAATAATATTTAATAAAAATAAAATAGACATTTATTAAGTAAAATAGACATTTATAACATGACTGTTTCAGCTGTTTCAACTGTAATTTTATTATATCACCTATAATTAATTATTATGAATCATCTAAATATTTTAAAATAAATAATATTTATTTTTAAAAAGGTGAAATGGACATAAAATGATAAATTAATTTTGATGTTTTAAATTAATTTAATATCTTATATGAGGTCCACTTTAAATTTTTCCACACGTATTTCTTATAGAAATTTTGTCATATGACTTTTAATTAATTATTATGAGTTATTCAAGACGTTCCGATTTCACTATTTTAATTGTGACTGTTTCAGCTGTTTCAACTGTAATTTTACTATATCACCTATAATTAATTATTATGAATCATCTAAATATTTTAAAATTAATAATACTTATTTTTAAAAAGGTGAAATGAACATAAAATGATAAATTAATTTTGATGTTTTAAATTAATTTAATATCTTATATGAGGTCCACTTTAAATTTTTCCGTAGGTATTTCTTATAGAAATTTTGTCATATGACTTTTAATTAGTTATTATGAGTCATTCAAGACGTTCCGATTTCACTATTTTAATTGTAATATTTGTTTACTCTAGAAATTATATTAGTGTCGGTTAAATTCAAATAAAAAAATATTATAAATTAGAATAATTAAAAAATTAAATTACTTTTAAAGTCTAAATTCACGATCAATACCGCAAAAGTTTGAACAAGAAGAGTATTATAAATTATAATAGCAAATAACTTAAAATAGTAAATTACAACGTCGAAAAAGTATTACAGATTACAATAGTTATCGATGTCATATTAATTAGGATAAAGGAATATTACTTGAAAATTACATTGAAAATCATATAAATCATAATATAATTAACAACTTAAAATATCTAAAATTATCTATAAGAAATTTGATTGACTTTGTCAAATATTTTATCAGCATCATATAAATTGAGACAAAAAAATAACATATAATATTCGAAAAATAATATATTGCGCCTGTGCTGTAATAGGCTTCGATATGTATGTATGTATATATATCACCCGCATAAACTTGAGACTCATTACTCACGTCACTCCTAAGTAGTTGTATATACTATGATTATTATCACTACCGGAAGAAATGACAAGATTCGTCCTAAAAATCAAATCTCCAAAGTCTTTTTTTGGCGTGAAAATTAGAAATCAACCAAAAAAATCGATTTTAAAAGGGTCGACCTAAAAAATCAAATCTCCAAAGTTTATTTTTTTTTTGGCTGGCGTAGAAATTAGAAAAATTGAAAACCAACTAAAAATCGATTTTAAATGGGAAGCTTCATTCTTTATTGAATATCTCATTGTCCCAACATATATATTGGATGTGGAGAGGAATTTTTTCTTAATTTCTTTTGAATTTTCACCCTTCAAAACTCAACGTTCATTTCTGGTTACTGTTACTTTTGTGCTGTGCGAGTGCGACTGCCGAAGAGCACCTAACAGAATCAATCTATTACTCCTTGTCCACTTTTCTTTTTGAAATGTCCATGATTTTCGAGTGACTGTTCCTCCATCAAAAATGGATATATATTTATTTTTAATTTTTTTTTAATTTAATTTGGTGATTTAATTTATGTTATTATATTCTTCGAAAAATGTATGAATATACTTCTAAACTTTGATAAATGGTACAAATATATTATCCATCACATTTTGGTACAAATATTCTTGCCATTAATGAAAAAGTACATATATACCCTTAAGCTTTGTTAAATGGTACAAATATATCCTTCGTCATACTTTAGGTACAAATATACCTTTGCGTTAATGAAAAGATACACATATACCCTCCTCATTAATAACAGGACACGTGCTACAATCCTGTTCGTTTCACCTTTTCAAATTTAATTTATCCCAACTCCACCCTAAAATAATTCTAATTTAACTCATAATCGGATCCGAATAATAATCCAAACCCAGTCCGATCTAATAGAAAGAGAAAAAGTGAATGAATATGAGTTAATAGAGATGCGTCTTGAAGGTTTCATTAGATTGGGTCGGGTTTGGATTATTATTTGGATTGGTTTGTGGGTAAATTAGAATTATTTTCGGGTAGTGTGGGGATAAATTAAATTTAAAAGGGAAAATAAACAAGAGTGTGATACGTGTCCTGCCGTTAGTGAGAAAGGTCAACATGTACCTTTTCATTAACGACAAGAGTATATTTGTACTTTAAGTATGACCGAGGGTATATCTGTACCATTTATCAAAGTTCAGGGATATATGTGTACCTTTTAATTAACGATAAAGGTATATTTATGGGTAAACAACATAAATCCCAACACTTTATTGCCTAATTACTCTTTCTCCCTACTTTTATAATAATTACATAAAATTTCAGATATGATACATTAGTTAACGTCATGATACATTAGTTTATGATACATTAATAAATCTTTAATTATGATTAAAAACGGAAAGAAATGATAATTAAGCCTACAGTTGAGCAATTAATGCACTTAATTAAAGAAATTGATGTTTACATTACCCAATATACATCATTTAATAACTTATGATAACAAATATCATATTTTTTCCGATTATGTAAAAACTTATGATATATTGTATTATGATAATAAATATCTCATTTAATAACATTTAGTTCATGATACACTGCAGTTCATGACACATTACATTTATTTGTGGTTACTAATACATTATTATATTTTTTGCTTAATACTTTATATGTGTAAAAATTATCTGATACATTTTATTAAAAGCTAAATATCTTATAATACATTCTTTTATATGCAAATACAACAATATTATATCTACTATTGTATTGTTAATTTACATTTCTGATACATTAAATTATTTTGGTTGAGATACATCACTGTAATTAAGTTTGCATTATACTTGACTTATTTTTAAAAATATCTGATACATTATATAATTTACATTAAGATATAAAACTACAATTAGCTTATATGATACATTGCTGAAGAGTAAAATATCTTTTGATGCACAAAGTCTAACAGATGGATGGAAATTAATTTATAGAAATTGAAATAAAAACAATCAAAAGTTTTGCTTAAATATCATAGCCATTTTATCCAAAACATTTTGATATTTCAATCTATTTTCACGAAAATCATTATCGTTCATATCATAATGAAATGATGGAAATTAAAAAAACAAAGTTAATGGTGGAAAGATAGAGTTGTAAGATCTAATTGAGTAATAGATGAGAACATGGTGAAAATTCAAAAGAAAGTTAGTGGAAGTTGTAACTTGAATGTTGAAGTAGAAGATGAAGATGAGAACATGGTGAAATTCAAAATGGGTGAGTTGAGAAAATCGTGAGATATATTTCTTGATTTTTGGGCTTGATTTGCAGCACAATAAGGGGATGTGGGTGATTTTTTTAGATGTATCAGAAAAGAGACAACTATTTGAGTAAAAAGGGATTTTTGTAATTAGTTTAGTTGGATGAGATTTTAAGTAATAATAGAAACTTAAGGTGTGGTTATAAGTAATTTATCCTATATTTATACCTAAAGTATGACGGAAGGTATATCTGTATCATTTTTTAAAGTTTAGGGGTATATATGTACCCTTTCATTAATGATAAGAGTATATTTATACCTAAAGTATGACGGAGAGTATATCTGTACCATTTATTAAAGTTTAGGGGTGTATTCGTACCTTTTTCCTATATTCTTTAATTACTGCGATATATTTGTTATAATGCAAAAATAATCTTGAGTATGTTTTAGGTATCTCAAAACTGTTTTTCATTGCCATTCAATGAGTTTCAATAAGTTTGATTGAGGTTACT
This sequence comes from Capsicum annuum, assembly GCF_002878395.1. Classification (NCBI taxonomy): domain Eukaryota; kingdom Viridiplantae; phylum Streptophyta; class Magnoliopsida; order Solanales; family Solanaceae; genus Capsicum; species Capsicum annuum. The sequence goes on along the minus strand of NC_061116.1, from coordinate 200,374,745 downwards.
GATATACCGACTCAATTTATTAATGTATAAATAACATAAATACCAACCCTTTTGGAACTAATTACACTCTCTCCCACTTTTTTAGTTACTTTACTCACTTTCCCTATTAATATACATAGCATAACCGACATATACATAACATTCTATGTATATGTTGGAATTTTTGTAATATGCTTCCCTAGCTGGGATTTTTTATAATATTCGAAACATAAATATCTGGTCAGATATAATTTAGTTTATCAAATCAATGTATAATTTATCTATTATCTTTGATATTAAATATAATACATTATTTGCCTTTTTCAAAGAAAAAAATTTATTATATTTTAAAAATAATATAATAAAATCAATCTTCTATTTATTATTTTTTAAGATATGTATCAAATGAACAAGTATTTAGGAACACAAGAAATAACTAGTACTCCCATAACAACCTTAAATTAGTTTTAATCAATCATAATGTCCCTTTGTATCCTTTCTCGTTATGCAGGTCGTATTCACTCAATTTCATAGGTTATCCTTTAATATTGACCATACATAGATTTTAATTCGAATTTGACATCGGATTTATCTGAAAAATCACATCGACACAATTGAAGAATTCCGAATGTATTATGAATGTAGTTGTCCATTTATTTCTCCGCAAGCAGATTCCTATAAGCAACTTACAAAAAACTTTGCAAGTAGATTTCTATAAGCAACTTTTATTCTTCTGTAAACAACAAATTTTTTTAGTTCATTTGTATATCAGTTTGAAGTTGAAGAATATACCAATCTCTCTCTATGCACTTTTCTTTAATGTATTTATTTACTTTTAAAGTCTTTCTTTTCATAACATAATGAAATATACAAACACTAGAAGATTACTCAACAAAAAGATCGAATTAAACATCTTCTTTTATTACAGATGCGGTCCCAAATAAAAAGGCTAAAAATACGCAAACAGGTTTTCACTAAAATACTACTTATAACACAATTTATAGCAAAGAGGAAATAGTAGTAGCTACTTATTCGTTTTGGGAAAAAGCTCCAGTGACAATTTGGCCATATAAGATAAAGATGCAATCACCAAAATACAAAAATTATAGGAAGATAAATTATGGGATTAATGAAATTCAATAACCCTGGTCAGCGAGGTAGTCTCCAATTTTCTCAACAACCATGTTACACTGTCCTGGAGTCACTGGTTCCTCATAGATGCCAAAAATCAAAGCTTGGCCTGTTTTCCTGATGGTTATTCCACCAGACCCCTACACAAAAATGACACCAATTTTAGTCCAAAGGAAAACAGGTACATAAACAGTCCCAGTAAAGTTATGAAGGATTATGTAATTGGATCCAACATAAGCAGATTATATGGATCAAGGGTCTCGGGTTCAAGTTCCCTTAGTACGAAGTCCATTTGTTAGAAGCACTTTTCCCCTCAAATGTGAGATTTTCCAGCACGGATACGCATTTAATCGATCTCCAATGTAGATATCGAGTGGAAAACAAAACAAAAAAACGTATGGGGAGTTCCTTCATGTAGTACTTATAGATGCCACTAGAGAAAGAATCTCGGTTTTAAAAGGGGAAATGACAAAAACGGCACTTCAAATTAAACTATTTCCATGAAAATGACCATAATTTAAATTCCACTTTCTAACCTTTTCAATTTACTGGCTTGTTCTATAGCGTTTCTACACACCTTCTATACAGTTTTTATACATATATTATACATATAAATATTCTATACGAAAATTATACAGTTTGATACACAATTTATATAATGACTGTACATTTTTTTTACACGTTTTATACAACAATTATATAATTTTCATAAACTTTTTATATATTTTATATATATATTTTATACATATATATATTTGATAGAACTATACAATTTCTATACATATATCTTCTATAGATACATATTTTATTTAACAATTATATCATTTTTATTTAATTTAATTATTCTTTCTAAACAATAAAAAATAGAATATTTGATCAGTTAAAAAATTTATAGCAAAAAAAATATTGAAATATTTTTAAAAAGGCCAAATTGCCCAAGTTGAATATTGTATCAGTATTGTATATAGACTGTATCAGTATTATATATGGACTGTATATGGACTACGTAGGCCAAAATGACCCAAATTAGAAAAGGCTATAAAGCAAAAATAGTATATCCAACTAACCACTTTTTGAAAAATTTTCAAACTTGGGCTATTTATTTTAAAAAGTGTTATAGAGTGTTCTTTTTCCATTTTAAAATCCATTAATTCAGAACGAATCTAATCTCTCTCTCTATATATAAAATTACAAGAACAATATTTTTATGTGCATGTATAATTAAATTGAGTTGCAAGTAATGAATTCAATTGAACTTTTAAGTTTACTTCTGGATGCCATATTAGTGAACAGGCTCTCAAGTATTTTTCCACTTTACTCATAAGAGTGACAGCAAGATATCCGAAAGTAATGAATTCAGTTGAACACAATATGCCGCTTTTAAGTTTATTTTTGAATGTCATATTACTGAACAGGCTCTCAAGTATTTTCCACTTTACTCGTAAGATGGATTTCACAAAAACAGGATCTACAAGCCCTAGGAAAGATCACTAAAAGAAATAATTAAATGTGGTATGAAATGAAAGGATTGATTTGAGATGGCAAAATTGGCGTACGAAAGTAGGACCCATTCACGGATGAATAGTCCACCGATTTAATATTAACTCAGCCCATTTTTAGTCGCGCTATTTGACTGACGGTCACCCCTAGGATAAAGTTATCCCTTGCAAGAGCGAAAGGTTTATTAGATGAGGAGAAAAAAATAAAATAAAGAGTAGTGACTTGTCAGTATTGAACTCAAAACTAGATAACCATTGTTGAAATTTTCTCGAAAAAACAAGAGTACCTTTTTGCCACGGATGACAGCGCCAGGTTCTCCTTGGATAACCATGTACTTTGTACCACCAAGGAATAGTCCAGTGGGAGCAAGAAATCCAGGTTCATCAAAATCTTTCATGATATTAGTAATTTCCTCTGGTTTAAACTGTAAACACTCAAAAACACACCTCATAAAACTCGTCAACAATTTCATATTTTGACAAAATCAACGTTAAATATGATTGAAATCACTCCTTAGATTCCCAAGTGTTGTCATCGATTCTTATCATGACATGAAATTTAAACCAGTCATATATTATCATTCCTACTTAGAGTAATTTCGCATAGAAATTTTACATTTTGCAGGATTAATGAGCACTAGATTATGGCTCTCTTAATTCCACGAGGAGAAAAAAATCAATAAGCTCAAAACGATATCTAAATCAATTATATTGCTTTTAACTTTTATAGGACACGTTCATGCAGTGGCGGAGCCACAACCCTTCGTCGGAAATTTTTTTCGAGTATATTGATTAAATATAGATATTTATGGTTATATACATGTTGTTGCACACCCTTGACAAGCGAGAGAAGCATAGTTCAGTGGTCAAGAGTGTGCATTTCTGCATTAACAACCGGGTTCGAACCTTGACCGATTAAAATTGTTTTACTGGTTGTTTCAAAGTTCAATGGAGCAAAAGAGGGAGGTAGAATATAAATAGAACAGGTTTGCAAAGTTGGGAACTAACCAAAGTGTTGGTTTGAGGAAGAGAGAATGATGCGGGGTGTAACAAACTTTTTTACTAGATAATGAATATATTTCGTAACCTATGTATACAATATTACATATTGATTATTTTATATACTTATTATATAGATTAAATTTAAATAAAGGTATTAGATATTTTCATATGTTGTCTGTTTAATGTTTTTTTTTTTTTTAGATCCATCTATGATACGAAGTATATAACATATTTGGATGACATTCTTCGATTTATACTGTTTATGGATGTAACTTGTAAGTATCATCAAATGAGGATCTCGCCCTTTTAATATAGAGAGTAATTTTTCTTATTTGGTTAAATATAGAGAGTACTTATATAGTAATTGTTAGAGGAAATGAGATCGCTACGGTATTACAATTTAGATAGAAGAAATGATCTTAACAATTTAAATAGAAGAAATGGTCTTTTAAGATCTCTTATATGTAAACATGAGAATCTCTTATTAAAAAAACATAAAACTAAAAAGAATTCTGAAAAGCTAAAAAAGATATATTTTCCTTAAATACAACGAAGAAATAGCTCTAGGAACGGTAAGAAAAATGATCATTTAAGACCATAAATGATCCTTAAACAATTTGAGAAATGTGATCCTTAAACACTTTGAGAAAAATGAATTTTCTTGCCCTTTTACAATTTAAATAAAAGAATATGATCGTATAGTTGCTCCCTTGCTATGCAAATGAATTTCTTTTAGCTGCCTAGCTAAAAATATTAAGATCCAAGCATATACAATCAATTGGCTAGAGCATTACATATAGCCAATTGAAGATATTTACACGACAATATCAACATACACAGAAATTAGCTGTGATATACATTAATTTTTGAGACTGTCTATGTATGATAGTTTACCAAATAATCAGAAATCGAAACTCACATTTTTTGAAAACATAATTAACCTACATAATCGTGAATGATAGATCTAATATCAACGAATGAACGAAAAGTATATTAGGATACATCCATTTCGGAGAAACATAACGTTATATTGTACAAGGAAAAAAAGAGAAATGTGAAACGAACAGATCCACAAAACTAGATCGTACTTAATTACTGGATAATATTATTATGAGCACATTGATCAAAATCTCATCATAATTAATTGTCATGAGCATTGATCCAAATATTATCGTTATTTAAAAAAAAATTACAAGACCATATAACAGGTACTTGATAAAATTGTTATTTGGAGATAAGAAATAACCTTAGGGAAGTCGGAGCTTTGAGCCCAAACGCTACCATCAAAGCCAAGAATAGCCGCTGCGGAGAGGTGACCGCCTTCAAGGTCGACCATCAAATGATCATCCACATAGGTTTGCCACGACATTTTGGCGACTCAACAATGTTATTGTTGTTGTTGTTGTTGTTCTTGAACAATTTTTTAGAATTCAGACTTTGGTTGTTTCAATGATCAATGGAACAAAAAGGAGAGGAAGAGTATAAATAGGACAGGTTTGAAAAAGTAGGGAAATCACCAAGGTGTAGGTTTAATTTGAGGAAGAGAGGATGATGCGGAGTGTAACAAACACACACACGCGGATCTAACTTTTTTACTAGATAATGAATATATTTTCTTAACATATATGTACGTATATTATTTATGGATGTAAGAATATTTTTCTTTTTTAGGGAAAAGAATAAAAATGACACTTAAAATTAAAAAATAAAATAAGGAAAAAATACATAAAGTAACATACTTAAGTATTAAATTACAAAAATAACAAAACTTTTATCAAATTACATTTTGTAGCATATGTATTTGTATTTTTATAGCAACGGTTTGCAAAAATACAAAATACATATCGATCATAAGAGCAATAAAAATCATATGTATTTGTATTTTTGTAGCAACAGTTTGCAAAAATATAAAATACAACTTGCTATATTATGTAATTATAAAACTGTTGCTATAAAACTCATTATTAAGGGGATAAGTATGCTATTTCTGAATTTTTCCCAAATAATATCCTAAAAATAGCCCCTAAAACTAAAAACCCGATAAATAGCCATTCACGCTTAACTCGGCTGAAACTAATCTCAAAAAATAGCCAAATGTTTAATTTCCAATTTATAGCCGCATTTGTTGACCAGATAGCGACCAACTTTCGTAAGCTTCTTCTGCTTTTTCTTTTTATTTTCGTTTTTTATAGTTGTCATTTTACTTCTTTTCTTTTGTTTTATTTTAGTTTTTTTTCTAGTTTCATTTTTCCTACTGGTTTAGTACAAAAAAAATAAAAAATTTGCTCTTTATTGTTTAAACAATCAAATATAAGTTTGTAGTTATTCTTTTCTAGCTAGTTGATGATGCTATTTATTTTATTTTTATATTTTTATATAACAATGATATAATTTGTATACACCATAAAAAATATATTTTGTACAATAACTTTACAGTTTATATACCCATTCTATATGACAATTACATAATTTCTATACATTCTATATAATCTTTAGTTGCAATTATTGTATATACTTGCACAGATTTCCTCTGTGAAAGGTGTATTTATGTGGTATATATACTGTATCGATGTGGTATAAAAGTGTATTAATCTACTATAAAAGAGTATCAATCGGGTATATGGCCACTGCATATGCATGCATAGTTTTTCCTTCCCTCTTGTTATAAAAGTGTATCAATGTGGTGTAAAAAGGTATCAATTGGGTATAGGGACTGCATGTGCTTGCATAAAGTTTTCTTTCTTTTTTTTTTTAAAAAAGTGTATCAATGTAGTATAAAAGTGTATCAATGTGGTATAAAAGTATATCAATTGAGTATAGAGACTGCATGTGTCCAATTGGGCCAAATGGCTAAAAAAGAAAAATAAATTGGGTTGACTGGCTTCAATTGTCCACATTTTCAAATTGTGGGTCATTTCTTTTTAAAGTGGTCAGCCAATGTCCTTTCCCCCCTTTTTTTAGGGCAAAATTCATAAATAGCATACTTATCCCCTTAATTATGAGTTTCATAGCAACAGTTTCATAATTACATAATATAACAAGTTGTATTTTGTATTTTTGCAAACTGTTGCTACAAAAATACAAATACATATGATTTTTACTGTCCTTATGATCGAAATGTATTTTGTATTTTTGCAAATTGTTGTTACAAAAATACAAATATATATGCTACAAAATATAATTTGATAAAAGTGTTGTTATTTTTTGTAATTTAATATTTAAGTATGCTACTTTATGTATTTTTCCCTTTTTTTTATATATATAGAGAGAGTAAATATTTTCTTTGGTTAAATATAGAGGGTAAATATTATACGCAACTAAGCTATATTTCTAGGGACAAACTATTAAATATAGATATGTAGAGACAGAAATTTTGTGGGAATTTGAAAGATGAGCACAATTTGTTAAAGTTTCTTAGTGGCTACTCTATCCGTCTATTTATAAGGTAACATATTCCCTAGAGAATTTATAAGCGCATACTGACATATCTTCCCTACACCATCTTACTATAAAACACAAATGCAGTGTTTAGAAACTACACATTCTATTGGTTCACCTATGACTGGTGCTTGTGTGCATATGATGTTAATGTTAGAAAATGGTTACTGTCACCAAGCCTTGCAGACAAATTGCAATCACTTAAACCCATTGATGCTTCGGGGGATAGATTTGTTGTTCCCCCTTGTTTGCTTGCCCTGTCAAATGGGAAGCTATTGGTGATTGTCCAGGAAGACGTTCAAAATCTAACAATGGCCTGCCTTCTCCTTGTATGTGTCTGTGGAGTATTGTCAGCCTTTTTTTTTCGTTGATGTTCCTTATTTTTCACTCCTTGGTGGGCAGGCCATGATGAAAAATACTGGATCTAGTGCCATGGACTTTGTAAAGTCTGCAATGTTAACCTAATGGCGTTCATATTATGGCTGTCTTGTTTGTTCTTTAAGTTATGGATGCAACTCGTTTTTAATTTTGTGCTTCCCCCAAGTAAATGTGCTACAATCTACAATATTGTGGTTAGGGGTGGGCATGTTATGGTATATATCGAATTACCATATTGAATCGAAATTTTTGATATCGTGGTTTTGGTATTATGATATTTGATATGGTATATGGTATACATTTTGAATTTTTTTGGTATATGATATGGTAATCGATATTTATAAATGATATACTGAAATGTCGAATACCATATCGAAGTGTGTACATATATATATAAATAGGAACTTTGACTACTCTATCTTGATTGTAATATTTTTTTTGTGTAACTGATTAACAAAAGGAGTTGTTTAATTATACTTCCTTTTGAATATATATTTCTACATGTGTAATGTGCAATTACAATACGATTGAGACATGCTTTTGAAAAATCGAAGTAATAATACTCTATTATATATATTGTCGAAGTTGAACAAATTAAACTATGACAACCCATCATCATACCGCAAAATAGCGAAACCGAACATCAAAATACCGAATCATACTGAATTACTATAATATGATAATGATATAGTATTTTTAAAAATCGAATACCAAAATTATCGTACCAAAATTTCAACCACCGCACCATACCATTTCCACCCCTAATTGTGGTGGACTTGAAAATATATCATGTGTTTTATATTGACTGAATATATGTGTTCTGATTGAAAGGTAACAATCTACAATATTGCGGTGGACTTGAAAACATATCATGTGTTTTATATTGACGGAATATTTGTGTTCCTGTTGAAAGGTAACTTGTGAATTCTAAAAATTACACAAATACACAGTTTTCAATATTACCAAAAATTCCAACTCCCTAAACATATTACAAAAATCCCAATATATACACAGAATGCTATATATATGTCAGCTATGTTATGTATATTAATAGGGAGAGAGAGTAAAGTAACTAAAAATGTGAAAGAGAGTGTAATTACTTTCAAAAGGGTTGGTATTTATGTTATGGGGCAAATCACATAATATACACTTTAAGAGTCAATATTACAAAAATTACACATAGTTTCTATTTTACAAAATATAACAATAGAAATATAACAAAATCTACCAAATAAGGCAAAAGAAAAAATAAAAGACAATAAATAAAACAGTGTTATAAAACAATAAGAATAAAGAAGAAGAGTAGAGAAAATAGAGAGAGTGGTTCTTATTTCTTCTCTTGAGGGATGAGAGATCATCAGATTGTCAATACAATGAACAAAACCCCTCTATTTATAGGGGAAATTTACTCCTAGTCTGATTAAAAGACGGATGCTTCAAATCCTAATAGATATCAAAGTAGATCTTGATAGATCTTGATAGACATTCACTATAATGTAAATACATTTATAACACTCCCCCTTGAATGTCTAATTGGTAGATAATGTGCCTCGTTAAAACCTTACTAGAAAAAACCCACTAGGAAAAAAAATCTAGTGAAGGAAAAAGAACACATCTCTAATAATATGCATTTCGGCTGCCTCATTAAAACCTTTACAAGGGAAACCCAGTGGGACAAAATCTCGGAAGAGAAAAAGAGTACAACGCGTATTAACTCACCCTAATGAGAACATTCTTGACCTTTGAATCTCGATCTTGTGCAACATTTTCTTGAAAGTTGCAATTAGAGAAGATTTGGTGAATAAATCAGTCACATTGTCAGTTGAACGAATCTGTTGCACATTAATATCATCATTCTTTTATAGCTCATGTATGTAGAAAAACTTTGGCAAAATGTGCTTCGTTCTATCTCCATTTATGAATCCTCTCTTAAGATGTGCTATGTATGCTGAATTATCTCTGTATAAAAGTATGGGTAGATTGTCATATTTCACACCACATTTTTCTCGAATGAGATGTATCATGTACCTCAACCATACGCATTCTCGGCTTGCTTCATGAATAGCTATTATCTCAGCATGATTCGATGAAGTGGCTACGATAGACTGTTTTGTATATCTCTAACATATGGCAGTACCACCACATATGAACACATAGCCCATTTGAGACTGAGCTTTATGCGGGTCAGATAAGTACCCATCATCAGCATGACCAATAAGATCGGGACTGGAATCTTTAGAATAAAACAAGCTCATGTGTTTTATCCCATTTCGATGTCTCATAGTAGGAGCAGAAATATACCTTGTTAACAAATTGACTGAAAAGGCTATAGGCCTTGTAGTATTTGCAAGGTACATGAGTGCATCAATTGCACTAAGATATGGTAATTCATAACAAATCCAATTCGATATATTTCGAATTTCAACAAATAATCTATTGCTTTGAAAATTCTCCAAGAGTTCCAATGATGTTCAAGCAATAAGCTTATACAATATAAGGATTATAAATAAGTTTTTCAGAAAATTTTATATGCTTCAAGCAATTTGAATCCTTAAAAGTTTTCACATAAGTTTTGTTAAGTGACAATATTCAACATTTCATGAGTGACATCTTTAAGTGCCTGGACTGCAAATCAAATAAGTTTTACGCTTACCAAAATGCATCCTTTCATGTCACTTGATAAATGTTTCTACTCCAGCATGCTTAAAGAAATGTAGAATTCAGATCCTCGTAATCTTTCACAATATTGCACCAATATTATGTCAAGATAATGATGATATATCATTTTATATCGGTTCATAATGCGACATAACATTTTGAGATCTCATCACTTCATTATTTTCAGGTACATGAACCTCTCATAAGGTTTCATGAAGTGGTATGTCGTAGGCTCTTCAAGAGCTCATTGCCTTCTTATTATGATTATTTGCTCCTTATTTTTCAAGTACTATATCATTTGGAACCGATCAGTCTACCACGCTTCACACATGCATAGACTTTGTCCTTTAGGAACACAAAATAAGAGCACTTGCGCTTAATATGAGATGCTTTTAGCATTTGACTTGAATTATTTTTTGGATGAGGACATGGTGATAATTCCTAACATATTTCATAGCGCTTATAATCTCCCCCTTATGTTAGGAAAACTAACATACATCCTCTACTTATTTGAGGAATCCATCTTTGTGCATTATGGTATATTCATTAATCGTATACCACACATCAAAATTATTAGATGGAATAATTGGTTTCCGACCTTGAATCGATTGAGAGGGAAGAAATAATCATAATTTATTGGTCTAATGTATACAAATGCTATTGCAATATATCATATTTTAGACCAATACATGAAGTTTTGTTCTCATTAATAATGGTTTAGCTATTTATCGAAGGTATTCAATGCCAAACCATCATCATCAAGATAACTTTCTTGATTGCATAATCTGAAAATTATGTTCTTAACTCATATCACATGATAGATAAACGGGCCCTTATTCACCTTTTATAATTTTCAAATTTGAAGGGATCCAATCCCAATATTAGTTGGTCCAACCAACTTATCATAAGAACAAACGACAGAAACAATTCTTGAAGAATCTTCTAGTTCTTCAATTCCTGCACATCTTCGAGATGTCACAATCGTTCATATCAATTTATGAACTTTTATTCTAGTAAACTCCAAGTTTACCATGACATGTACTTTTTCTTTAGTAAATTTCAGATTTACTATTACATGAATAAATTTCAGATTTACTACTTCAGAAGTAGATTTCAAAATTATTCAACCTCCGAAAGAGGTTGAATAATTTTGAAATCTACTTCTGAAGTAG
>NC_061116.1:200323070-200360488 GCF_002878395.1 Capsicum annuum | reverse complement strand
CCTGCACATCTTCGAGATGTCACAATCGTTCATATCAATTTATGAACTTTTATTCTAGTAAACTCCAAGTTTACCATGACATGTACTTTTTCTTTAGTAAATTTCAGATTTACTATTACATGAATAAATTTCAGATTTACTACTTCAGAAGTAGATTTCAAAATTATTCAACCTCTTTCGGAGGTGAGTTGTGATACAATCACAATCAAGTGCACGTTTGCATTAATAAATTTTTCATTCCCCAAGAATGGAATATAATCGTGCCTAAGTCTATCAAATTTCGATAGCTTAGAACCTTTTTCAAAATATTGCTACTTCAGGAGCAAATTGAGGCATACGTATGATCTAAAGAATTTTTCTCTAACATATCTTATGATCATAATACGCGTGTAAAAATATCATCACTTTTGATGATCATTATCATATTGTCCCTCCACGCGTATATTCGTGCATTTAATCAATTGTCTTCTTTCAGACATATTATGCACTGCTACCAAATACACCTCAATAATGAAGTAAGTTGTCATATTTCAAAGTTATCATATATTGCTACCACATTCACTTCATGGAATGGAGCATATTCAATGGGTCGAATTTCATGACTTTTCATTAAACACTCATTATTTTGCCTTAGCCATCATAATATCATCAATATGGTGTATTGAGATTCAAACTCAACATCTTATCCATATAAAGGCGTCTTAGGCATGAATCGATGGGACTTGAACCCAACATATTATCATTCTTTTTGATAATATTATTTTTGAGGAATAAATTTAAAATATAAATGGTTCTAAACCAATTATTTTTCCTCAAATCCAACAATAATTACATTAATAATAGCAAAAGAAAGATAACATAAAGAATTACTAACCTTGAAATCCTTCAGATTTATAATCTCACCTTGTTTGACAGAGTCTCGTGCTGAAAATGTGTTATAAAATAATAAAGAATAAAGAAGAAGAATAGAGAGAATAGAAAGAGTGGTTCTTATTTCTTCTCTTGGGGGATGAGAGATCGTCAGATTGTAAATACAATGAACAAAACCCCTCTATTTATAGGAAAAATTTACTCCTAATCTGAGTAAAAGACGGATGCTTCAAATCCTATTAGATATCAAAGTAGATCTTGATAGATCTTGATAGACATACACTATAATGTAAATACATTTATAACAAATAGCATGATTTAAGGGGGCAACTTAACAGTTGATATTTTACCCTACAAATTTTTCTATTTTGTTTTTCATCAATTTTTTTTCAAAAATAATAAATAAGGCAAACGAAAAAACACTACATTTATTTGATATTTGTTTTATGTTTTCAGATTTAATTTATTTAATTAAATTGACCTTAATTTTTAATTTTTTTAAGAGAAAACATCATTAATGATAGTAAATTCTCCGGTTGATTCAAACCACATCCTATACAAATTTCATACACCATAAAATTATTGATACACCTATTTTTATATAAATCGGACACCATAAAATTATTAGTACACCAATTTTATATATTTTGAACACCATAAAATTATTAATTCACCAATTTTTATATAAAAATTTATAATACACCATAAACTTATAGATACACCAATTTTTATATACATCAGACACCATAAAATTATTGATATACCAATTTTTATATATTTTCGACACCATAAAATTGTTATTATTGATAAATTAATTTCTAGATAATTCAAACACCATAAAATTATTGATACAAAATTATTAATATATCAATTTCTTATAATGCAACAACATAAAAATATTGATTCACCAATTTTTATACAATTCAGATACCATAAAACTGTTGATACACCAATTTCTTTACAATTCAGACACCATAAAGCTGTTGATACACCAATTTCTGTACAATTCATATATAAATTTTTATACAAATCATACACCAAATTCTATACAATTCATAGACCATATAAATACACCAATTTCCTATACAATTCATACCATAAAATCATTGATATCCTTCACTTGCCGGTGTCATAAAAAAAATCTCGAAAAACAATCAGTAATAACAAACATTGAGAAAAAATTCAAAACCTCCATCGGAAATCATATCCACCGCCGCCCGTTGCCACAACATCAAATTCTCCACCGTATCCAAAACACAAATCACAAAACATACTGACCGATGAGCAAACAGTGTTCTATCAAAACTCTGCCCAAAAAAAACAAGAAAACTACGACCATGTCTTCCAAGATTATACTGAAACCTAAGGGGAAGAATACCAAAAGGGCTGCTGCGACGGATGAGGAAGTCGAAGCAATCGCAGTGGTGGAAAAATTCGTGAAGGAGTGGGGACATGGACAACAAAGAAACCCAAAGTGATTACACACTATGGTTTCATCCTGCTTGTTATCATCATTGGCATGAATTCTTAACCCAACCTTCTCTTTTTCAGCTTTTTAGCCTCGTGTAAAGCCATATTTCTTGATAGGTTATTTTAGGGTTTGTTGGGAGTGGGGGTAATATCAGTCAGTGGGGACCCCACACGCATATGACAGCTATAAAAATCGCTTTCAGTGGTAGATTTTGTAAACAAAAGATGCCTTTTGTAAATAAAAAAAACTAGTAGTAGTTTTTGTAATATTAATGCTTAAATTGTATATTCATGTGATTTTTCTTTATGTTATTTATACTTATAATTTTGTTCTTTTTCCCCTCCTAGGAGTGGTGTTCACTGTTCAGTACGATAAGAAAATGATTATTTCATGAAAAAGTTGAATTAAAAAAAGTTCAAATTCATTCGAGAAACACGTTATTAATAACCCTCGAACCAAGGAACAAACAAGATTGTACCCACAATGTTTATCAATAAAATATATTCTTGTTTCTTCATATTTTCTTTGTGGTTGATTTATTTTTCATGAATAAAAATTTATTGCAAACAGTATGTTCTAGAGAGAAACTAGTATGATTAATCCAACCAAGGGACGGGATTAAAATTAATAGGCAAATGTTCTTAATCTTCATTCGCTACCCGTTTTGCTTGATTAACTTCTTTAAGGCTTCCTAACATTTTGTAACTTTTTAATAGGCTTAATTTTGTTACTTTAGGTATACCCGGCCCACCTGTATATACACAGTGAGTTCTTTCATCTTGAAGCAAGATGGATAAAAGTGAGAACACGTACAGTAATTAGTATGATGTCAATAGTAAAAGCTCCTTCATGAGTTAATATTCCAATTCAGCTTTTCTATTCCTCCAAACCGGACAGAAACTTTTGGGTCCTTTCAAAATTTAACATACAAATAGAGTTAAATAATCCATGATTCAACTAACAAAAGAACTACTTTATATATATTTTTTTTCATTTTAAATCTGTTAATGGAACCAAACAAAGTGTAACTACATATTTAGAAATTGTTCGATTGCTGTCTCTTTTGACCTTTTTTTTTTTTTTTTTCAAAAAAAGAATTCATACTTCCATCTCTTTTAGTTATAATGCATATTTTCTTTAAATTATGTTTAGATAATTAATTTGAACCCTTAACATGAAAACTACTTACATATAGGAATGCATTCCTTTAAATTATGTTTAGATAAATTGTTGTGAACCAAGTCAACTTTGTATTGGGATATGGGTTAGAAGTGGTGAATTGGGCTGATCCAGTTGAGATTATTGAACCTATTGAAATATTGGAGGGTTTTATTTGGGATCCAGGCCCAATTGTCAATTGGTTAAATAGGACTTGACATTCAACAGAACATTATGCGTATTATGTGAAGCCTTGGCTTGTCTGTTGTTCTCTCATCTCCATTCTGTGTCTAGTATCTCATCTCCTTCTTATTACTTTCTCACTATGTTTTCTCATCTTAGTTAGCGTGACTATTTCTTTTTGTTCGGATTCTAAGTTGCAATTTGTGTTGAGTGATTATAAATATATTTCGTGTTTGTGTTAAAAATTGGGATCGTTACATTGGTGCTTTCATCCATAGGTCTTCAATGGAGGACCAAAAATTTCGAACTCCCTATGATTCAATTAACGATGGAAGGGATTCATGGTCAAAAGAGACATGTAAAATTCTTTCATTATTACAGGAGTTGATTGGAAAACCTACAAGGAGTAAACCTACTCCAGCGGAATTTCCACGGTTTTGTGGTGAGAATCTTGAGTTATGGATCTCTCAGGCTGAACACTACTTTGATTTTTATGAAATTGCAGAAAACCAAAAGTTATCTCTGGCTTCGTCCTATCTTGATGGGGCTGCTTTGTTGTGGTACCAATGGCTTTTCCAGAACAAGCAATTGGTTGATTGGGAACATTGTACCACAAAAGTGTTGATTCGCATTCCTAAGCGACATGTCGAATCGTTAGAAAGTCGCAGGGCTAATCAGGTGCCCTCCATGACTGAGTACTCAATTCATTTTGATGCTATTTCGTGGGGCTTCAGTGAGCCAGATGAAATTTTGTCATGCCCTACACATGTTTATACACAGTGGAGAAGTAAAACCAACCCATCTTTGCCTCAAAAATTTGATGTGCAATCTGAATGCAAAAGCAAAACGGATGGACACAAGATGTTCGACGAAATGTTAAATAGATGTTGCCCCAAGGTAATCACCGTGTCAGCAATTTCAATTGAAATAGCCGTGACAGAGGGAGATAACGGAAATCTCGAAAATAAGCATATCATGGACGTTGGTGATTCGGCACATGATGAAATTTCAGCACTTACTTTATCCCCTTTAACACTAACGGAGTCTACCTTCGAGGATGGAAAGCCCGACAGCAAAGTGAAAGAGCAAGTTGAAGGCTCCAAGGATGTGGTTCAACAGAAGCTGATTGCTACTACAGATATCCATGAGGAGTTAGGTCCATAGGAATTTTTCTCAATCTTTCATGTTTTTTCATCACTAAATTCAATTTCTACTGCCATGCCTCTATCTGAATCTCTTTATGCTTCCTGTATCCCCACACAGAGCTTATTCACTATCTCCACATCTGATGCTTGCTTACATGGCATTCAACCACTCAACAAAATTAAATTACTAGGGACTATTCCATATAATAGTTACGTTGATGATTGGTTCGACATAGGGTAAGATTTTAAAGTTGATTCATGTGTGCTTTTATCTACTGACTCTGAAGAGCTAAATCAAGTTTCACATGAGGAATCATGGCTGATTTTTTTTCGTGGCTGCGAGTATTTACAGTTGTATGTTGAGAGCTTCACGAACTCTGTCCCTGATGAAAATTTTCCTACTGAGTTTGAAAACCCAGCTTGGGCTGGAGAGTTTGCACTAATTATCAAACAATCACTACTTCATGAATTTCAGCTTTTAGTTTTGAGTTGCATAGTACTAAATTTGGAGTTGCTTGAACGACCGATAGTCGAGGTAGGACGCTATTCGCCTGATGTTATTTGTTTACAAGTGCATCATGACAGCCTTGAACATTTTGATTTCCGATGAGGGTAGGAATCATTTACCTGCTCGACAGGCCAGAAATAGCCACTCTCAATGGGGACTCGAGCTTGGTCAATGCTTGATGGAGACGTTTATTATGTCAGCTTATAGTTATGTGGAGCTTATAAGCAGAGGTATATTTGTGTGCTTTAGTACACTTGGTCATGCTACACATATAGTAACTTGGTGTCAGTTTTTTCATAATCGATTTGTATCAAACTTTTCTTTTGATCTTGGTTCAAGCTTTCTGTTTGCTCACATTGGCGCGAAGACAAATATGACTTCTTTTATCAGGCATCAGGACACCATTTTGACGACAAGAGGGGCTGATTTTGTTGGAATACAAACTGCGGTGCAGCTTCTGCCACAAAATACACCCAAAGCTATTCAAACAGTTGCTGAAATATGTGACTACAAGATTACTGAGAGTGTTTTAAGATATCAACTGAAGCAGTTTGTGGTTGTTGAAATAAAAGTTATATTAAGTTTACTCAATCCTGTAATAAGAGTGGATAAAGACATAAAGCAGGAAGCTCTTGTCTTTGACGCGGTGAACAATTTAATAGAAACATTGAACTTAATTGCAATTACAACCCCTAGAGTTATAATTTTTCTTTTCAAAGAATATCCAGTTTGTCTTAGCTAGTTCGTAGGGCATGCTACTAAGGTGGATTTTTCAAAGGAATTATCAATGGTTGCAGGTGTTGCCTTTTACATAGAATCAAACAGTGGCACAGAGACAAAAATGGGTCAGAATAATATATTTGCCACAACAATTACTCTAGCAACGACTTATTTCTCAAAATTGATGTTTTTTTACCCGAACATTGAGGACAAGGTTCTCTTTCAGGATGGGAGTATTGTTGTGAACCCAGTCAACTTTGTATTGGGATATGGGTTAGAAGTGGTGAATTGGGCTGATCCAGTTGAGATTATTGGACCTATTGAAATGTTGGAGGGTTTTATTTGGGATCCAGGCCCAATTGTCAATTGGTTAAATTGGACTTGACATTCAACAGAACATTATGCGTATTATGTGAAGCCTTGGCTTGTCCGTTGTTCTCTTATCTCCATTCTGTGTCTAGTATCTCATCTCCTTCTTATTACTTTCTCACTATGTTTTCTCATCTTAGTTAGCGTGACTATTTCTTTTTGTTCGGATTCTAAGTTGTAATTTGTGTTGAGTGATTATAAATACATTTCGTGTTTGTGTTAAAAATTGAGATCGTTACATAAATAGTTTGAACTTTGAACCCTTAACATAAAAACTACTTACATATAGGAATAATTAGAAGTGTTTTAATTTTTTTTTTATTTTTTTTTTAGAAAGGAATAATTAGAAGTGTTTTAATTTATTATTCCTTTTTTTTTTTAAAGGAATAATTAGAAGTGCAAGAAGTGAAAAGCCGCGGCCTGCCGTTTGACGCTATGCCAAAAGTGGGGAAAACCCCATAATCACATACACACAGTTTTTATAAATGATATCAATATTTGCAGAAGTGAAAAATTATAAACAAATCTCTTCATCATATATTTTTGTATATGATTTTATCTCTGCTTAGCTAATGAATAAGATTCTTATATAATTGGTTTAGTTCAATGTTATATACACTAGCGTAGGTAAGGCCGTAAAGGGTTCAATTCTTTTCAACTTCTTCTCTAGTATAGTAAGTAAAAGAGAGGCAACAAAAATTTGCAAAAAAAAGAAAAAAAACCGTCTTTTCTGTGGCTAAGTCCTAAGAATATGAGGTTTGTAGACAATTAATTAGCCCATCAGTCCAGGTGACGTCTATAGATGTGACTAATAAGCATTTAAATATCATTTTTCAGCAGAATTATTGAAGAGATATTATAGAATAGCTTCGTTTTTAGTTCTACTGGTGGCCTATCATAAGTAGCAGATAATTTTTGAAATTTAGCTTCATTTCATACTTTTGCGAGTTTGCCTACCAAGTAATTCTATTCCCAGTAGACATGAAGGTACTAGAGTGCTATGGTGCTTAATTGATCAATAGCTATATTGATCACTCTCCTAAATATTGTCGTACTCGTGTCGGATTCTTCAAACACTACTAAAAAAATAGGTAAAACCGACCACACAAAACCGACCACAAGTTGTGGTCGGAAAAAATCGACCACAAGTTGTGGTCGGAAAAAATCGACCACTGGTAGTCGGATTTTAATTTTTTTTTTTAAAAAAAGCGACCACAAGTGGTAGCTTTTTTATTTAAAAAAATCAAAATAATTATTACAATAATTTTAATAATAATTATTATTTATTTAACAAATAAAACTTTTTAAAAAATAAAATAACCGACCACCAATGGTCGGTTTTTGTTAAAAAAAATATAATTAAAAAATATTTACAAAAACCGACCACTTGTGGTAGTTTTTAGTAGTTTTTTTTTTTAAATACTTATAAAAACCGACCACTAGTGGTCGGTTTTTGATATAAAAAAAATTAAAAATTAAATAATTAAAAAAATTAAAAACTAAAAATTAAAAATTAAATAATTTTTAGTAAAACCTAATTATATATATAATCAAAATCTAATATATTAAGCTAATCAAATAAAATTAATCGATCACTAATCTAAGTATGTATAAGAAACACATCGCATTATATTATTGGATAATATACTTGTATACATGTGATGTACATAGTACGTATTTTGAACTTGATATAGTCAATAGTGTGTATATGTGTGTGTATGTACATGTATATATATATATATATGTACATATTATATAGCGACGATATATTAATAACATAAGATAAATCAACCGATAATTTATTTGAGTATATGTGAAATACAATGAGGTGGTAAAATCGGGTATGTGATGTATATATACAGTATGTATATGAAATACGTCGCATTATATTATTAGATAAGATACTCGTATACGTATGTGATGTATATAGTACGTATTGATATTATCGATAATGTGTATATATATGTGTTTATGTATGGGTGTATATATATATATATATATATATACATACATATATATATACATATATATACATACATATATATATATATATACATTGTAGACACATGATTTTGACCCTCCTCGAGTTTAATATATATATTTTTCGATATTAAATATTTATATTTGGTCCGATATTATTTTAATTCTTATTTCATTTTTATGTAGATTTCATTTTAAAAATTATGAAAAAAAAATTCAAAAAATAAAGTTACATTTTAGGATATTCTATTTTTAATTTTAAAATAATGCAAAAAATAAAAAAAAGTTTCAAAAATATTTTCTTTTAATTTAGATTTTTATAAATAAGCTAGTAATTTTATTTTTTTCTTAATTATATTTTATTTTAGGTTTGTTATATTTTATTATAGTTTTATTAAGTATAAAAATTAATTAGTTAATATTTTTCTTATTTTTCTTCTTCTTATTATTTATTTTATATATAATTTATTTATTATTATTATTATTTTTTTTTAAAAAGGGATCTTATCCTAAAAAACCTACCCCAACCACCCCCTAATTTCCCTCAACCCCTCAACTCCCTCAACTTCCCCTCCTACATCTCTATATAACACTACACACAGATGAGAGGGAGGGAGAACATTTTGTGATGAAAAAGAAAAATGTAGTGAAAACATATGCATGCATTACAAAAGAGAAGGACACAAAACAGAAAAAAAATAAAAAATTAGCACATACACGACACATACAAGCCAAACACTTAGAAAATTAGGAAAAGGAAAACAAGAAAAAACATCATTGGAGAAGTTTAAATAGAAAAGGGAAAGAAAAAAAAGGAGTGAGTTTGAGATCGAGGCTTGTTGAGTTTCCGGTAATGTAGTTCTTGCTTTTGTACTTGGTTTAGTTTGTCATACGGAATTTTATCTCATCTTGTACTATTTATTTTATAAATTTAGTTGTGAATCAAAGTATGAAAGAAATAACTTGCATGATTTCATGTCGATATGATGCATTCCATCATATTTATATATATCGCTGAGATTATTTTAATCCATTTAGTAAGTATGCAGGGAAATACAAAGTGTGGCTTATAACATGATAGCATCAATCAGTGTTTTATGAAATTTAGCAAAATGCCTAGTTGATTTTATATAATTCTTAAAAGTGTCAATTTTTCTCTAATTTTTCTTTCTTGTAATTTCATTTCAATAGCATATGTCCGTGAATGTTCTTCATAGTATATGTGTGCATGTTTGGTAATTAAGTTGCCACCCTTTCTATTTTAAATATTTCACAGGAAAAAATCAAATGAAAAAATGACAATGTCCCGACCACTGTTAGTACATTTGAAAATATATTCATACATATAATGTTAGTTTTTTTTTTAAATTTTTTTTTTGTTTATTTGTGTAAGTAATTTTTTTTTTTTAAGTTTCATTAAATTTGTAAATTAGTGAGTTGTACAGAAAATGGAATCTTAAGATTATATATAAGGGTCCTAAGAGACAACAATTTTTTTTTAATTAATTAATCATTCTAGTTTAGATATGGAAAATTGATAGTGACGCTTTCAGTATTGCCTGTATGTTTAAATTTACAATATTTTTGCTAATGTTAGGTGTCAAATTAAAAAATAGGAAAAATTACACAAACTAGCATCCTTAAGATTATAATTACAATAAATAGCAACATTTCTTCAAAATTGCAACTTATAGCAAAAGTAACAATATTTTACTCACTTCATAGTAATAGAAGAATATGTATTTTTCAGTTGTGCATATGTATTTATGAGTAATACATATATATTTGTATATGTATTTATATAGCAACATTTTACTTAAATATAAAATACAATTTGCTATTTTTCGTAATTATGAAACTGTTGCTATAAAAGTTATAATTAAGGCTACAGAGTTTCTATTTCTGAAAATTTTCCCAAAAAATATATATATATCGCATACTTCAGGATTCTCGTCTTTAAGTTGAAATATTTTTGTCGAATAACATCTAATTGACACAAGTACTAGTTCATTATATAACATTGAATCTTCATATTTCAATGATTTTATTTCTGGGAATGAATGTCTTTAATGCTAGATAAGTTTAGACTTGTTTAAAGTACTCATCTCAATTGAGAATGCGGCATGCGCATCTTTTTGATACATTTAAAAATTCAAGGATGCAATAATGCACCTTGACAAATATTTTTTTCCTTTCTAAAATTATCTTTCACACAATTTATTTAATAAAAGATAATATACAAGTTTTAGTACAATAAAATGAGCGATTTTAGGACTTAACATATTTTATCAAAATAGTTTAAAACAAGATAAGTCAATAAGCGACCGTGCTAGAACCACGGGACTCGAGGGGTGCCTCGCACCTTTCCCTCGATCAACAGAATTCCTTACCCGTCTTCTGTTTTCGCAGACCAAAATAAAGAGTCATTTCCTTTTTATTAGGAATTCAAAAATGTGACTTGGAACACCAAAACTCAATTCCAAGTGGTGACTCTATAAATTAAACTAATCCCTATTCAATACCATTACTTTAATTGAAAAAAATCCTTCGACTTCGAACCCTGCGGGTGAAAAAGGGGTGTGACATCTCTGGTGACTCTGCTGGGGACTAATAAGAATTCGAGCTTTTTATATTGACTTATACTTGCTTTAATTATTGTTGATATTGTGTTTGTTGGCCTTATGTGCTACTTATTGCTCATTTACCGCTTTCATATTTATTGAACTGTATTATATACTGTCTTCTCTTGCGCACCCTCTCCGAGTCTCTGAAATAGGATAGAAGGAATGCAGCGCATGCATCCTACTTTCTTTTTGAGATAGCCGGAGTGTCAAGGCACCTGGTGAAGGATTATAGTCACACATGTTAGGCGGGGTTCAGATCGACAACGAAAGCAGTGTTGCCCTACTACCGACCAAGTTGTCCCTCCCGGCTCGAGTGTCCACTCGGGTAAGCCAGTCTAGACACCTATCCCTATTAGGCTTAAACTTAGAAAAATTGAAAACTCAGAATCTAGTTATCCCTATTAGGTGCCGCTTTATTTGTATCATATGCATTTGACTTAGCGGGACTCAGCATAGGGGCCGGGTTAGTCTAGGACAAATGACCTACTTTATAAAGACCAACATGTGCATCCTATGTGCTCTTTGACATTTGTTTGGAAGGCTGTTTGTTTGTTGACTGGCTTTAAGCAACTTTAAAATGCAAGAGATTAAATTATCCTCACACTTAGTGAATCATTTTTGTTTAAAAAGAAAAATTATATATTTATAATAACATAGTTTTACGGTTTTTATGAACTACGAGGGTCTGATTCTCACTCTTTAGCGGGATACGTAGGAAGTCCTTCCCAGGATACGACCCTATCTTTTGAAAAATTTATTCATAGATTTATTGGGAAATATTTTGAAAATATGATTACTTTCATAATTATTTTTCTAATTCTCAGGTCCAATTTTTATATATATCTCAATAGCCCTGAATCTTTAGGGATCATGAGGTTAAGGTTTATATATATATATATATATATATATATATATATTTCAATAGCCCGGAATTTTAGAGATCATGAGGCTAAGTTTTTACAAAATAAATAAAAATATATAAATCTTAACAGCCCTGAATCTTTAGGGATCACGAGGCTAAGTTTTTACTAATATATATATCTTAACAGCCCTGAACCTTTTAGGAGTCTTGAGGCTGAATTTTGTACGACAAATATTTTAAGAACTACACACACCTGATTCTTATTTTTATTGAGATATATAGGCAATCCTTCATGGATTTAAAAAAATATATATTTGTGTTTCCTTCTAAACAAATAAAGAAGAGAGTTTTTGATCTATATATAAAATAAATTAATTTATTTTTGAAAATAAAATGTGTTTTATCATTATTAATGAATTCAAAAATAAAAAATATTTCTCATTTCTCAAATTAAAAGAAAAATCTGTTTCTTCATATCTTCAGCTTCAAGAACTACGCACACCTGATTCTCATCTTAATGAGATACGTAGACAGTCCTTAATAGATTCGATGGTCTTAAAAAAAAAATTTTGAACTCTAACACATTAATTTTCTCCAAAATCAAAATATTGTTAAGGTGGTTGGTTTGTGGCTAAGTTGGTATCTCACCAATACAACACCATGTTCAAAGAACAAGTAAGATGACCCACAAAAAATGATATAGGGTCTGAGATGAGTTGGTGTAGATTGTTAGCAATGAGGAATAATAAGAAATGATCTGAAAGTGAAAAATTTGGAGCAAAATACCAGAAACATGCAAATACTGAGAGAGAAAAGAGAGTTTTCACAAGGATTTTTACATGTTTCAATGTTCACTTGCCTCTAAACTCCATAACACCAAAATTGGACATGTACGAGGGTCATGGTGATCCTTTGACTCATATGAATTTTTTTTGTAATCAATGAAGAGGAGTAGGGGAAAGGAGAAATTTTTGATGGCTTACTTTGAAGAGAGTTTGAGGTGATAAATTCAAAATGATCGAGTTCAAACAGAAAAAAAGATGATGTAGCAATGATTGTGGAGACTCCATTAACGCCGACGTGCAATACAATGGCTAAAATATTAAGTTCGGCAATTTAGAAGTCAATCTTCACTCCTCACGATGAGGGATTTTTGGTAGTCTGTTTTCTTTTTCTTTTTGCTATCTGAATTATTTTAGGGTTGTAGTTCAGGATTTATCTTGTCTTATTTCTTATCGTCTTTGTTCAAACCCTTTTGTCTTTCTGTCAACAAAATGTGCGTCCCTTTATTTCTATTTTTTTTAATAAATATTGTTTATTTGGCTTTCTTTTTCTTCATACAATTCTTTTATGGTGATTCTAATGATACGATATGCATGATGAATTTTCACCAGATCTTAAAACCTAATCTAATCCTGAAACACTTGACCAGGAAGATAGAGTTGAAAGGAAAAATCATGTAAGAAAATAAGTAAAATGTGAGATGTTTGTTGATTGACTTAAAGCCTCACTTGAATGGATTGAAACAATCACTTTGTGAATGAAAAATGACTTGGTCATCAATGAGAAAGTTAATCTTAAACACTTTAAATGAGAGTGATCAGAAGATATATAGTCTTCAATGTCAGGAGAAACAAAAAGAAGTTAGCCTAAAAACTCATGAGTCCTTTAATGGGAGGAATGTGAATATAATTGGACCTTTCTGTTTGACAAGTGCATGAGAAGTAGTGACATACGGATTCAGTCAAGGTCAATATTGAAAAAAAATATACATGATCTTTATGTTCACTCACAGATTGCATGTTAAGTGCTTGCATTTTTTGATTGATATGACAAAGGCATTTCATTCTGCTATTCAAATGTTGTGTCATCCTTTGTTACCCCTTTTGAGCTTTAGTTTTATTTTATTTCATACCCCTTTTTTGGAATCAAAATAGAGTTTGGAAAAAATAAAAAGAAGGTATCAAGAAAAATAGAGTCAGAAAAATGAAGTAAAAAAAAAGTGTCAAGTAGAAAATGGAGTCAGAAAAAAAAATGCCAAGAAAAGAAATGGACTTGAAAAAAAATTTCCAAAAAGAGAAGAATCAAAGAAAAGAAAAAATGAGAGCCCAAGTTCATTTAAAAAAAACACAAGAGAATGACTTGTCTGAACTACGTTTGACCGGATTCTTGCTATGACAAGATACGTAGGCAGACCTACTCTAGGGTTCGGTCTAACCAAAAGAAAATTCAAGTTACCCAGTGTAGACACGTGACTTCGTCCTCTTAAAAGTTCAATTTTTATTCACTTTTACCCATTTTTATTTTATCCTACCGTGTACCCTCATCCATGTTATTATACTCTCACAAAATACAAAAAATAACAAACTCCCTAACAAATTTTATCCTATCCTAACCCCTACATCTTATCCTAACAACCCATCCAATCAAAATAAACCACATCACACCATACCCTACCCCCACCTCACCACTACCCTAGCCCTACCTTACTATCCCACCCTCACCTCACAGCATATATACACTACACACAGCTCACAAGAATCGGGGGGTCCTCACTGATTTGCACACACCCACATATTGGCATACACACACATCACCGAAAAGGAGAGAGCATAGAAGGGGGGATCTCTATTTTTTTTCCTTCACTCTGAGGAGAATACGCAGTACCATCATACACAGACAAGTAGCACACAGGGAAAAACACTCTCCACTCATCCTCACGCAGATCACCAAAAATACACACAACACCCATCGATTCACTTATAGCTGGTCACCGAAAAAATCCTCTACTCACCAAAAAACACTCAAGCACCGAGCAATACAAGCACACACATGCTGAGATTGGATGAGGAGAGGGAATCGAAGGAGAATAGGGAGAAAAATGGAGGATATTGAGAGAGAGAGTTGATCGGAGTGAGGAAAATAGCGAGGGTAGTGTTTTCCGGTGAAAACGTTACCAGAATCGCCACCGGAAAAGTACCGCCAATTTTTTTTATTACACCGTCGCTGGAAAACATGAACCATTAGCAGATTCTTACTGAAATTGGCATTTTTTTGAATCAATTTTTGCATTAGTTTTGAGTGCGGGTTCGGTGTGTTTTGTTGCGATTTCTATGTTCGTTCATCGGTCTTTTTGTTTTGTCTCGATTGGTTCATCGTGGTCAGTTTGGAGTTTCAATTTTGGTGCTACCGAGTTTGGATTTGGTTCGCTGTTAAGGTTCGAATTGAGGATTTCGGACGTGGATTCTACCGGGTTAATCGAAATAATAGATCAATTTTTGAAGCACTGTAGTCCAATTCTATCTCCTCTCTTTTTAATTTTTACGTAATCGTGATAATTTGTGTGTTGGTATGTTTAAATCTTGATTGTGTATTGGATGATGTTGGATTTAAATGTTGAAAAGGGAATTGATAATCGATGCATGTGTTGATCATTGGTTGAGAATGAATTTGGGGAAGAATTGAAAAATTGATGAAAAGGGTGAATATAGATCGATTTAGGTTTATTGTTGTTTTGTTTAAGTCGGAATAAATATCATATTTTGGCATGAGGATCGGTAAGCAAATCGTAGGCTTTGGGTAGGCAAAGTTTAGGACTCTTGGTGATTTGTTGAATTTGTGAATATTTGGTGGTTGGTTCTTTCTATTTTACCGCACAAGATTGAGAAATGTATTCATGTTATCGGGGAATGCCCCAAGATCTTATGTACTTCTTCATCGGGGAACGCCCCGAGGTATCTTGTACTTGGAGGACGTTCGTGATGAAGGCCCGAGACATCGGGTAAGGCATTGGAGCGTAGTATTAGGATTAGCTTAGAATAGGATTTATATTTTCGCATGTTTTCTATTTTTGGACTGTATAATTGGACTAGACACTATATTTTTGATTGATTGTTTTGTGTGGTTTATACATTTGTAATGTCAAATTAGTCGATATGCTCTGCCTAGCGACCGTGGTCAAACCACAGGATCGAGGGGTGCCTAAGACCTTCCCCTCGGTCAACAGAATTCCTTAGCCGGAATCTCTGTTCGCAAACCAGTATTAAAGAGTCAAAACCATTTTGAAAAAAGATATCCATGGGTGACTCGGCACACCCGATTTATGCCAAGTGGCGACTCTGAATTTTGATTGTTAAAAATAATCCTTTTTTCTAAACAAATTTTCATCTTTTGTCACTTTAATAATTAAAACCCTTTCGACCCTTAGAACATAAATCTTTTTTTGGAGTATGAAAAAGGGGTGTGGCAGCTTTGACAACTCTGCTGGGGAGCAGTATGAGAATTCGAGCTTATTTTTTAGTCATATCAACTTTGTTTGGCATTACGAATGTATAAGCATTGTTTGTGATTATTGTTTGTGTTATTTTCACTTTTGTGTGTTTTCGTGCTTTTTGTTTATAGTATTTATCCTATGTGTTACCGCTTTATATCTGTCATCATGAGTCCACCCCCCGGCCTTCTTTCTGCAATAAGTCCGTAGTACACGTGTTGTACATAACCTCTAGTTGAGTCACCCTTATTTTAGGGGGGAGCCGTCGGTGTTATGGAGTAGGTGGAAAGCAAAGCAGCCACTATCGACCATACGCTCCCCCGAACAGCCTTGTTAGTGAACCATAACGTAGGTCAGCCTTTAGGTCATGCTTATGTGCATCATACGGAGACCTAGCGGGACCCACATGGCCCTTTGTAGGAGACTCACCTCTAAAGCATCCCTACGTGCTAACTGTTGCATCTTTAAGGGTAACGTGGTAATTTGACAAACTGATTTAAAAACAAAAAAAAAGTGAGTATAAAAGAATGAATCAAAAGGAATGTCATAGTTTATTTTATAATTCTTTATGGCTTTTGTTCTTCACGAACCAAAAACTCAAAAAGAATTTTTTACGTTTTGCATTTGTCTTCTAAAAGTACTGTAAATTCAAAAAAAATAAATAAAAGTTTTGTTTGCCTTTTCTACTTATTTGTTAAAAACAAAAATACCAAAAAGATTTTTTCTTCATAATTGGTGGTGTCAGTCTTAGCTAAAATGTCTAGCTGAAAATCCAAAAGTTTTTTCGTTTGTTTTTGGTAGTGTCTCTTAAGTTGGGGTCAATTTATTAGTTAATCGTTAATTGTCCAATCTGGATGAATTACGCATACCTGATTCTCTTCCCTCGGGCTGGAATACGTAGGCAACCCTCGGTGGGTCCGGTATTCTTTGTGTTGGCCTTTGTTTTATTATTAGCCTAGGTCTCTCGCCCTGTAACCTAGAGTTGTTTGCCAAGTAGATTGATTTCGCTCAGTACTTCTGTTCGGCAAATTGGAGTCATAAATGTGGAATGTCCCATCGACATATGCTTGCGTCAAAAATCCCAAGGGTTGGGAATCTTCTACTCCTGTCGAATTTTTTGAGATAACATTTTATGTGTTATTACAGGATGAATTTGTCCACCAAATCTAGAGTTCTGAAGGTTGTCAAGGTACCCAAAAAGTTAATCAAGTGGTGGGAAATGTTTAACTATGTTGATCAGCAGAAACTGATTAAAATATTAGGTGATCTTACGGAACTTCTGCATATTACCCATCGTCCAGATTTAATAGAGGCTTTGTTAACCTTTTGGGATCTAAGTAGTTTGGTGTTCAGGTTTGGAAAATGTGAAATGACTCCTACTTTGGCAGAAATATCCAGTTTGTTGCATTTGCCCTATATCGAGAAGGATATGATCCGGGCACGAAATCATACTAGCGTGAGATTTTTGCAGTCTTGTGGTTTAAAAAGTAAGGGTATCTGTTTGGGCTGTTTAAGTGATTCGTGGATTTTCTTAGGTTTTTTATTCGCTAGATTCAGACCCTCAAAAGGTTTTGATTGTTTTTGGGATTAATTTCATATGACTAAGGAGAAGTGGGAGAGAAAATGTCTTGAAATCTTCACCCTCGCTTTATTAGGCATTTTAGTGTTTCCACTAGAAGAAAGACGTATTAATACCCATTTGCAATCTGTAGTGATGGCTCTATTTCATAAGGATCAAAACGACAAGGGCATTAATCAAAAGGGCAGGTTCACTCTCATACCCATGATCTTAACAGAAATATATAAGGCTTTAACCAAAGTGAAGGGAGGGATGAGATTTTTTGAGGGCAGTAACCTGATATTGCAGTTATGGATGATGGAGCATTTGCATGCGCTTTCTTTAGTTAGACCAGACGTGGTAGACCATTGTATTCCTAATCGAGTGAAAGCCATGGACTCCAGGTTGGGTTTGGATAAATTCTTGCTACCCGTGGGAGTCGAGGCTTGGATTGAATTTCTTGAATCAAGAACCGGGGATAACATTTTGTGGACTTATTTGTGGCTTCGACCGAAGATAATCTTGTTGGGTTATCAGACGCAGCTCCCTTTAGTTATGTTAGGGCTCAATTGCACTAGACCATACAGTCCTTCTAGGGTAATGCGCCAGTTGGGTAGGCTGCAGGACGTGCCACCATCAGTGGATCTTTTGAAGGATATTAAGTACTTCAAGGACCAAACCTTAGGTGAGAGCAAGTACGAGCAGTTTTGGAAGCATGCAACAAAGCTAGGTGTGGACACACTCAAAGAAAGTTTGGATAATCCGGGGTACACTCAGGGATATAGGGTCTGGCTTCAATCTATCCCTCCGGGTATCAGTCAACCCTTACCAGCGTAGCTTAGAGGAAGAATACAGGAAAAATGCATAGTAGACGACCATCAGAACGAAAGTGTAGGGTCCAAAGTGGAAACACTGAGAGTTCAGTTAGCAGATTTGTTCAAGACGGTAGAAAGGTGTCAGAATAATCTTTCTAAGTGCACTCCTCATGAGGCAGGAATACGGGCCCGAAGCTTCTTTCCCAATATCAGGGTGTATTTATAGGATATGCTACAAAGTTTAAATGGGAGAAAGAGAACTTCACAGGCAGGTCCATCTCAGCCAGGGTCACCACGCAGAGCACCAGTCGGAAAGAGCGTTTCTTATCTTTATTCAGTTTGAGTCTTTTATGTGTCTGTCATTGTAGGGTAGTGTCTGCTTTAAGTCGAAGTCAAGTTGTTTTTGGTATTAGGGTCTTTATTAATAATTTCACCTATGTCGTCTTAGGGGTCTAGAATATTGTTTCGTATTTGTTGTTTAGTTTTAAAGTGGTCCCAAACTTTTTGTACGTTTTTGTTGTTTTCTTTCTTCAAAATATTATGATGTTACTTCTTTCCTTTGTTTGTTTATTTTTGTTTTCGCAAAAAAAAAAGTGGGTGATGTTTATGCACATGCTACCCGAACTACGCTAGATCTGATTTATGTACAACATGATACGTAGGCAACCTACTTTTGGGTTCGATCTAATCATTTTGTTTTATTGTTTTTCATTATTTTTTCCTCTTTTAAAGAAAAACAAAAGCCATAAAGAATGATAAAATAAAGGTAGATAACGAGAGAAAAGAAAAGAACAGAGATGGATACAAAAAAAATATAATAATATAATAATAATAATAATAAGTGTAGATAAAAAATAAGTGTAGACAAAAATCAGGATGATGTTAAAATGACCTCGCTACCCTCAAAAGCTGGTAGAAATGAACATGAATTTAGGACAATTTTACCAATGTGATTCCCATGCTTGTTGTGTGCCTCAGTCCTAATGGATGTCGTCTTTGATGAGCATGTTCTTTCAGATAACAGTGGTAGGTTTGCAGCACTCTGGCTAGTCACCCATACTTCACTAGATCCAAAGCAAAGCTCGTCATGGCTAGCAGGGAGATTGAAAATTCGCTCATTGACCCGGATCAGGATCACATGGAAGAAAGTTCTGAACACAATGATGAGGTAGTAAGGCTCAGGAAACAATTGATAGATTTACACCGGGCATGGTCCTGCGGAATGCCTCCTCCTTCGCTCCTTGAAGGTCTTGGGAATATCTCTAACTGCCCACCGCTCTCTTAGGCACAATTCTTTGCTCCTACTGAGTCACCTGAGCACGCGCCAGGATTCACTCCACGATATTATTATCCTGGCAGTTCTGGTGTGCCCTTGGCAGATCCCCAATCAAGACCAGCTGCTCAGCCAGCGCCACCGATCACACCGGTATTCGTTGCTCCGCAACCACATAAAACTCCCATATATGCTGTGCGTCCCACAATGAGGCTTCCTAGGTCTGCTAGTGAGCCAGTACTGAAGGTTTCAGATAGTCAGTATTATGCTCTGGAGCCTACTTTGCAAATGAATGAACCGTATGGGTACACTCAGCCGCCTGCATTTCCATTTGATACGGAGAAACCTGTCACAACAGAGGAACAGGATATCATAGCCCGGAAATTAAAAAGTTTAGAACAAGCTATGAGGAATTTGTAAGAAATCGGAGATTATAGGAGTGTTTTCTATAAAGATCTTTGCATGTTCCCAGACCTTAACCTTCCCCTCGGTTTTAAGATACCTAAGTTCGAGAAGTATGCAGGACACGGTGATCCCATGGCACACTTGAGACGTTATTACAACCAGTTGAGGGCTGCAGGAGGAAGGAAAGTGCTGCTCAATGTTTTTTTTGGCGAGAGTCTTTCTGATCTGGCCTCAGAATGGTTTATCGATCGAGATATCGATAAATGAAACAACTGGGATGAATTAGATTCTAAATTTGTTCAACAATTTTAGTATAACATCAACCTAATTCCAGACAAAAAATCCTTGGTCAACATGAAGAAAAAGAGCACTGAAGGTTTTAGGGAATACGCGATAAGGTGGCGTGAATAGGGCGCCAGGGTAAAGCCTCAAATGAAAGAAAGTAAGTTGGTAGAAGTTTTCATTCAGGCACAGGATGAGACCTATTTTCAACATTTAATTTTGGCAATGGGAAAATCTTTTATGGAAGTCCTCAAAATGGGGGAGATGATAGAGGACGGAATTAAGACCCGCCAAATAGTGAGTTTTGCCGCATTAAAAGCCACCATACAAGTGATTCAAGGTGGATCTGGCGCATTTAGAGGTAAAAAGAAGAAAGAGGATGTGGCGACTGTCATAGATGGAACCCATTCCTATCCCAAAAGACCACCTCGTCCTTATCCCCAATCCCAAGCCCAAGTCTACGCCCAAGCTCCATATATTCCTCCCCACCATTACTACCCTTCACAAAACCCTTAATATTCCATTCCACCACCCCGTACCCAGTATATAGCGCACAACCATATGCCCAAACCTCTTCTTACCTGCAGTGGGGCGTGCAAGCTCCACAAAATCGCCCATTCGCTCCACCAAATTACCAAAACCCCTCCAGACCCAGTTTTCAGCCTAGGCCCGAGTATAATAAAGAGAAGGCGGTCAAAAATCAATTCACACCTCTTGGGGAGTCATATGTTAACTTGTTTGATAGGTTGAGAAAGTTGAAAGTTTTAAGCCCAATTCAAGGAAGGCTTTCAAATCCACCACTGAGGAATATCGATTATTCTTTAAGGTGTGCGTACTATTCTGACATGCCAGGCTATGATATCGAGAAATACTGGCATTTAAAAAAAGCTGTCCAAGATTTAATTGACACAAATCCGATGTTGGTCCAAGCCCCGGTGGGTCCAAACATTAACCAGAATCTACTGCCAACCCATGCTGAAGCCAATATGTTAGAATTGATATATGATGGAAAGGAGTCTTCGAGGGGTTATAAGCCTATTGTCAAGATACAGACCATTGAGAAGAAATCGGTGAATGTAGCAGTGTGTTTGAAAGCAATGTCATTGAACCGGGAAGGAATGAGAGAAGATAAATCCCAAGAAAGCACAAAAAAACCCCTGGTCACAGTACAAGGCGCCAAAAGGTATGTTGATTTAAGTCAGGATAAACCTAAGTTGACAGTGGTGGGAGCTCTGAGTCAGCCCATCTTGACAATGAAAGGAGCACTGGCAGCGCCTATTGTCTTCAAACCGGTGACCCAATCTCCGACAGTTGATACGAAAAGGGTTTCCTGGAATTATGGGCGGACTGTGATAAGCTATCACCGGAAAGAAGTAGTGGAAGATGTAGATGAGGTAGGGGGTTTGACTAGGTCAGGAAGATGCTTCGTGCCTGAAAGCTTAAAAAAGTCCAAGCCAACGGTGAGTGGACCATCATCTATCAAAAAGCCTATCAGCGAAGAAGAAGCCGAAGAATTTTTGAAAAAGATGAAATTGCGAGAGTATTCAATATTAGACTAGTTGAAGAAAACCCCTGCTCAAATTTCCCTTTTATCTTTGCTATTGCACTCCAAGGAGCATCGTGATGTTTTACTGAAGGTATTAAATGAAGCATATGTTCCTAGGGAGATTACAATCAACCAACTTGAGAAAATGTTTGGAAAAATCTTTGAGGTCAATCGGATAAGCTTTTCTGACGATAAATTGCTTGTTGAAGGTACAGGGCATAACCGAGGCCTTTACATTACAGTGAAGTGTGAAGATTTCTATGTCACTCATGTTATGATTGATGGAGGTTCAGGTGCAAATATTTGCCCTATTTCTACTTTACAAAAATTGAATATTGGTGCTGACAGGATCAGGCCCAACAATGTATGTGTTAGGGCTTTCGATGGTGCAAAATCAAATTCCATTGGCGAAATAGAACTAATGTTGACCATAGGGCCTGTTGAGTTCGCCATAGAGTTTCAAGTATTGAATGTAGACTCCTCTTACAATCTGTTGTTGGGAAGGCCGTGGATCCACAAGGACAAGGCGATTGCATCTACACTGCACCAAATGATTAAGTTTGAGCATGACAGGCAAGAAGTGGTTATTCACGATAAAGGAGATTTGCCCGCCTGCGAAGATTCTCCCTTGTCTCTTATTGAAGCAAATAACGTAGAGGAGACTTTCGTCTATCAAATTTTTGATACAGTGCCAGTGAATCTTATCCTTGAATGGCAGGCTATACCGGGACCACAATTGTCTTCTGCTTCTATCATGATGGTGAGTGAACTTTAGAAATATGAATTTGAGCCAGGAAAGGGTTTGGGAACATCTCTGCACGGTATAGTTTGTCCCATATGTCCGAGTGAGAGCATGGGCACATTTGGTCTGGGATTTAAGCCTACGACTGAAGATCTGAAGAAAGTCAAAGGAAGGAAAAAGGAAACATGGTCACTCCCTAGCCCAATGCCACTACTCGGTGAATCATTTGTTCAGAGCGGTGTCACGAAGCATATGAAATTTGAAGTTGAATTGGTTGATGACTTCAAGAACCTTTTTATTGAATTTGATATGGTCGAAGCATGAGAAGGTACCAGTATGGCAGACGTGCAATTCATAGGTCCAGCTGTCCGACTCAATAATTGGAAAGTCACTCCTCTCCCCGTCAGGAGGGAGTTTTGGTAGTTTATTTTTTTTTTATTTCTGTTTATCCGAGTTATTTCATTGTTGTAATTTGGATTTTAGTTTGTTTATGTTATGTTGGCATCTATGTTTAAACCTTTCTATCTTTTTATTTAATGAAATGCAATGTCCCTTTGTTTCGTGTCTAATATATTTTGTTTTTCTTTTTTTTTTTATATACAGTTCTCTTTGCACTGATTCTAATGACATGACATGCATGCGGAATTTTTAGCCTGACCTTAAAATCCAAACTAATCAAGATGTAATGAAGCAGGATGGGGAATATGATGAAGAAGAAGAAGCACTAGAAGAAATAAGCAAAGAGTTGGAACAGTTTGAAGACAAACCGAATCCTAATTTGAATGATACTGAGCCAATAAATCTAGGGGATCAAGAAGATGTTAGGGAAACTAAAATCAGTGTACATGTTTTACCACAACTAAATGATGGAATGATTCAAGCATTAATTGATTATCAGGATGTTTTTGCATGGTCTTATGATGATATGCCTGGTTTAAGCACTGAATTAATGGCTCACAAATTGCCAACTGATCCCGCGTTCCCTCCTGTCAAACAGAAGTTGAGGAAGTTTAAAACTGATGTAAGTGTTAAAATCAAAGAGGAAATCATGAAACAACTTGAAGCCAAAGTAATTCGAGTGGCTCGTTATCCCATGTGGTTAGCCAATGTTGTTCCCGTACCAAAGAAAGATGGCAAAATTTGAGTGTGTGTTTATTACCGTGATTTGAATAGAGCAAGTCCGAAAGATGATTTTCCACTACCCAATATCCATATTTTGCTAGACAATTGTGCTAAACACAAGGTTGCCTCTTTTGTGTGTTGTTATACCGGACGTCACCAGATCATTATGGATGATGACGACGTAGAGAAGACGTCTTTTATCACACCATGGGGGACTTATTATTATCGAGTGATGCCGTTCGGTTTAAAGAATGCTGGAGCAACATACATAAGAGCCATGACCATTATGTTTCATGATATGATGCATAAGAAGATTGAGGTCTACGTGGATGATATGATTATTAAGTCAAAAAGTCAGGCCGACCATGTTAAAGATTTAAGAAAGTTCTTTGAAAGGCTTCGCAGGTATAATCACAAACTCAACCCAGTAAAATGTGTATTTGGAGTTCCATCTGGAAAGCTGTTGGGGTTTGTAGTCAGCCGTCGGGGAATTGAATTGGATCCCTCGAAAATCAAAGCCATTTAGGATTTACCCCCGCCCAAGAATAGGACGGAGGTAATGAGTTTGCTTGGTAGACTGAACTACATTAGCAGGTTTATTGCTCAACTCACAACTACTTATGAGCCCATATTCAAGTTGCTGAAAAAAAGTGCTGCGGTAAAATGGACTAAAGAATGTCAGGAAGTGTTCGATCGAATCAAAAGATATTTGTCAAATCCGCCTGTGCTGGTACCCCCGGAGCCTGGTAGGCCTTTGATCTTATATTATTAGTCATGGACAATTCTTTCGGTTGTGTCCTGGGTCAACATGATGTTACAGGCAAAAAGGCGCAGGCTATTTATTATCTTAGTAAGAAGTTCACCGCATATGAGGCCAGGTATACTCTTCTTGAAAGGACGTGTTGTGCCTTAACTTGGGTAGCACAGAAGTTGAAGCATTATCTATCATCCTATACTACTTATCTTATCTCCCGCATGGATCCTTTGAAGTATATCTTTCAGAAGCCTATACCAATGGGTCGATTGGCAAAATGGCAAATATTTGTTACCGAGTTCGACATTGTATATGTGACTCAAACCGCCATGAAAGCCCAAGCCTTGGCAGATCATCTTGCTGAGAATCCCATCGATGAAGAGTACGAGCCATTAAAGACATATTTTCCTGACGAAGAAGTGTCGTGTGTTAATGAAGTCGTTATAGATGCTGATCTAGGTTGGAGGTTATTCTTCGATGGAGCTGTCAATATAAAAGGAGTCGGAATAGGTGCGGTTCTTGTCTCTGAATTGGGATAATATTTCCCGATAACAACACAACTTTGATTCTACTGTACTAATAATATGGCAGAGTATGAAGCCTGCATTCTTGGTTTGAGGTTAGCTGTTGATATGGGAGTCCAAGAACTATTGGTGTTGGGAGATTCAAATTTGCTCGTCCATCAAATTCAAGGCGATTGGGAGACGCGAGATTTGAAGCTCATCCCGTATCGACAATACTTGCAGGAGCTATGTCAATGGTTTGTGTTAGTAAAATTTAGGCATATTCCAAGGATTCATAATGAAATTGCTGATGCTTTAGCCACTCTATCTTCAATGCTCCAATATCCTGACAAAGCCTACATCGATCCAGTGCATATACAGAGTCGTGATCAGCATACTTACTGTAATGCGGTTGAAGAAGAGCTCGATGGAGAACCTTGGTTCTTGGATATCAAGCAGAACATTCAGTTAGGAGAATACCCAACATATGCCACCAACGATCAAAAAAGGACTATTAGGTGTTTGGCTAGTGGATTTTTCTTAAGTGGAGGAATCTTGTATAAGAGGACCCCAGATCTGGGACTTTTAAGGTGTGTAGATGCAAGAGAAGCCTCAGCAATCATGGTTGAAATACACTCTGGAGTATGCGAGTCACACATGAACGGTCATGTCCTGTCAAAGAAGATTCTTCGAGCAGGTTATTACTCGCTTACTATGGAAAAGGATTCTGTTTAATTTGTTTAAAAGTGTCATAAATGTCCGGTACACGGTGATCTAATACGTTCTCCTCCTGTTGGGTTACATGCAATGGCCGCTCCATGGCCGTTCGTGGCTTGGGGAATGGATGTGATTGGACCGATTGAGCCGAAGGCATCTAATAGGTATAAATTTATTTTGGTAGCCATTGACTACTTCACAAAGTGGGTAGAAGCAGTAACTTTCAAGTCAGTGACAAAGAAGGCTGTGGTAGACTTTGTTCATGCCAATATCATTTGTAGATTTGGAATTCCTAAAATGATCACTATAGACAATGCTGCCAATCTCAATAGTTATTTGATGCAATAAGTATGTCAACAATTTAAGATCGCACATCAAAATTCTACTCCATATCGTCCAAAGGCCAATGGTGTTGTAGAAGCAGCCAATAACAATATAAAAAAGATACTGCAAAAAATGGTACAAGGGTCTAGACAGTGGCATGAAAAGTTGCCGTTTGCATTGCTAGGTTATCGCACCACTGTTCGCACTTCAACAGGAGCAACTCCATATTTACTAGTGTATGGGACAAAAGCAGTCATCCCTGCAGAAGTTGAAATTCCCTCTCTTCGAGTCATTGTAGAAGTAAAGATTGATGATGACGAATGGGTAAAAACCTGACTGGAATATTTGAGCTTGATTGAGGAAAAAAGGCTAACGTCTGTGTGTCATGTCCAGTTGTATCAGAGAAGGATGGCTCAAGCGTATAACAAAAAGGTCCGTCCCAGGAATTTTGAAGTTGGTCAGTTGGTATTGAGACGTATCCTTCCTCACCAGGTTGAAGCGAAAGGCAAGTTCTCCCCTAACTGGCAAGGTCCCTTCGTTGTGAAGAAATTGTTGCCCAATGGAGCCTTATATTTGACAGATATTGAAGGCAAAATGGTAGAAATGACTATCAATGCTGATGCGGTCAAAAGATACTATGTATGATATTTGATCCTTTGTTGAGTTTATTGCATGTTTAGTACTTGCTTTTTTGAAGATTGATACGATGAAGGCATTTTATTCTTCTATCCAAATATTGAGTCATCCTTTGTTTACCCGTTTTGAGCTTCGTTTTATTTTTCTTTCATATCCCTCTTTTGGAATCAAAATAGAGTCAAAGATAAATGTCAAGAAAATAAGAATAAAAGAAAGAGTTCAAAAAAAAAAATCAATCAAATCAAAATAAATAACAAGCTGATGGAACTACGTGCGACCTGATTCTCCTCTCTCGAAGTGAGATACGTAGGCTGCCCTATTTCAGGCTCGGTCCAACGAAATAAAGACTTAAGAGTCACCCAGTCAACAAAAATTGGGGCATGAGTTAACATGTTGTTTGAGTCGATTCCAAAAGTTGTAAGTCCCACCCCTACTTTAAGTATCGTTTAAGCTCCTTACCATCTTTTCTAACCTTAACCAAAAGCCAAGTTACAACTAAAGAAAGTCCTTCAGATCAATTTTTGATAATGTTAAGGCTAAGCATGCAATGGATATAATGATACATTGTGAGGTACCACTTGTCTCCCTCAGCATAAGAAATCAAGAAAGAAATACAAAAATGAGAGAGTCTTATTGGTGAAAACCCCCGTGGGTATCATAAGGCGATGGTGAGTTGAGAAATGAAAATGAGAGAGTCTTATTGGTGAAAATCCTTGAAGGCACCATAAGACGATGGTGAGTGGAGAGAAATAAAAATGATAGAGCCTTATTGGTGAAAACCCTCACGGGCACCGTAAGGCGATGGAGAGTTCAAGAGAAAAGTGAAAAGTGAAAAGAAAGAGATTTGTTGGTGAAAGTCTTTTAAGATGTCGTCAATCGAATGTGATGTATGAGTCTAATGGATTTGAAGAAGCGGCTCAGCGGCAAAGGCACGAACTCAACAACAAATGGGGAGTTTGGATAGGAAGATCAGGCAGCTCAATCCAAAATGCATGTCATACTCATTGGAGTTGGTTGTCGTATTCAGATAAGTTTTCTTTTGAATATGGGACATTGCCATTTTCTTTCATTTACATATTCATGCTTTTTGTCTTTTTATGTCATTTATCAAAATAAAAGTCACCATCATTTCTTTACATTTTAAGTCAAATCTGTGTCAAAACAAGCGAGAAAGGATTTCAAAATTTACTACTAGTCTTTCTAATTATACGAGGAAAAGCTAAGGAACAGCACAGGAAAGAAATATGATCGTAATTCAACACGAAGCAAAGGAAGTCTATCAACCGACAGGCTATTGAATTCTTGGAAGCATTCAAATTTGGGAAAAGGGTGCACCTCAGAGGCATGGTAAAATATAAACCCATTGTTCGAGTCAGAACTCATTTCCCTCAATCTGGATCTGGGTTGATGATGCGGCAAGACAGGACAAGTGTTAGCGATTTAAAACAAAGATGGAAGGAACGAGTGCTGGGCAGATACCTGAGAAGCCAAGATCTGCAAGCCACCACTAAGTTTTTAACTGACAAATTTTCTTTGTGGAAATAGGGGCAAATTCTCTTCACCTAATTCAGCTACCATTGGAAATGCACATCCGTGGGATTTTACTTTATGTTCAGGACCCTCCTGAAAAATGGTATTTTACTTTATGTTCAGGAACCTCCTGAAAAAATGAGATTTTACTTTATGTTCAGGACCCTCCTGAAAAATAGGATTTTACTTTATGTTCAGAACCCTCCTGAAAAATGGGATTTTGCTTTATGTTCAGGACCCTCCTGAAAAAATGGGATTTTGCTTTATGTTCAGGACCCTCCTGAAAAATAGGATTTTACTTTTGTTCAGGACCCTCCTGAAAAATGGGATTTTACTTTATGTTCAGGACCCTCCTAAAAAATGGGATTTTACTTTTTGTTCAGGACCCTCTTGAAAAATGAGATTTTACTTTATGTTCAGGGCCCTCCTGAAAAATGGGATTTTACTTTATGTTTAGGACCCTTATGAAAAATGGGATTTTGCTTTATGTTCAGGACCCTCCTAAAAAATGGGATTTTACTTTTGTTCAGGACCCTCCTGAAAAATGGGATTTTACTTTATGTTCAAGACCCTCCTGAAAAACGAGAATTTACTTTCAATTCAGGACCCTCCTGAAAAATGGGACTTTACTTGCTGTTCAGGACCCTCCTGGAAAATGGGACAATGCTCTCTAAAATGAAATACTACATTATTATATTTCTTGTTTGGGATAATTTTCGTTCTAGTTTTAATTTTGGGTTTCAGGAGCCCGTCTGAAGAACAGGGTGATGAAATAGCAAGTCAGGAGCCTGCCTGGAGAGCAGAGTGAAGAAATGAAAAGTCAAGCAACAAAGTGATGGAATAGCAAGTCAGGAGCCCGCCTGGAGAATAGGGTGAAGAAGCGAAAAGTCAAGCACAAGAGAAGCAATTGAAAGCCAAGCAACAAGTTGAAAGAAATTGCAAGTCAGGAGCCCACCTGAAGAATAGGGTGATGAAAGTCGAGCCATGAGCCAACAGAAGTTGTATAAATAGGATTTTATAATTGCATTTATGTTTTAACTCGTAATTTTCATTTTTTGATGTAATAACAGAGCCGCGGACCGAAACCTCGATGGAACCTCACTCGACTCTCCAACTCGGTATAGTCCATCTCCTTCCAATCCTTTGAGATACTTATCACTTGATCCCCTCATAACTTGGGTGGGTAGGATGTCCTAAGTCAAGACCTGGTTTTCCTCCTTCCTCTTGCTCCGTGCTTTTAAATAAAGGTTAGGACAAAATTTCGCCTCGTTGTTTACTGCTTTGTATGAAAACACCATGTGTTTACATCCAAAGGGGGCATGATGTAGACACGTGACTTCGTCCTCTTAAAAGTTTAATTTTTATTCACTTTTACCCATTTTTATTTTATCCTACCATGTACCCTCATCCATGTTATTATACCCTCACAAATTCTATCCTATCCTAACCCCTACATCTTATCCTAACAACTCATCCAATCAAAATAAACCACATCACACCATACCTCACCCCCACCTCACCACTACCCTAGCCCTACCTCACTACCCCACCCTTACCTCACAGCATATGTACACTACACACAGCTCACAATAATTGGGGGGGGTCCTCACTGCTTTGCACACACCCACATATTAGCATACACACACATTATCGAAAATGAGAGAGCATAGAAGGGGGGATCTCCATTTTTTTTCCTTCACTCTAAGGAGAATACGCAGTACCATATTTATACACAGACAAGTAGCACACAGGGAAAAACACTCTCCACTTATCCTCACGCAGATCACCAAAAATACATACAACACCCATCGATTCACTCATAGCTGGTCACCGAAAAAAATCCTCCACTCACCAAAAAATACTCAAGCACCGAGCAATACAAGCACACATATGCTGAGATTGGACGGGGAGAGGGAATCAAAGGAGAATAGGGAGAAAAACAGAGGAGATTGAGAGAGAGAGTTGATCGGAGTGAGGAAAATAGCGAGGGTAGTGTTTTTCGGTGAAAACTTTACCAGAATCGCCACCGGAAAAGTACCGCGAGTTTTCTTTATTACACCATCGCTGGAAAACATAAACCACTAGCAGATTCTTACTAAAATTGACCTTGTTTTGAATCAAATTTTGCGTTAGTTTTGAGTACGGGTTTGGTGTGTTTTGTTGCAATTTCTATGTTCGTTCATCGGTCTTCATACTGGTTCAAGGATTTGTTTTCTGTTTTGTCTCGATCGGTTCATCGTGGTCAGTTTGGAGTTTCAATTTTGGTGCTATCGAGTTTGTATTTGGTTCGCTGTTGAGGTTCGAATTGAGGATTTCGGACATAGATTCTACGGGGTTAATTGAAATAATAGATCGATTTTTGAAAGCACTGAGGTCCAATTCTATCTCCTCTCTTTTTAATTTTTACGTAATCGTGAATGATTTGTGTGTTGGTATGTTTGAATCTTGATTGTGTATTGGATAATTTGGATTTAAATGTTGAAAAGGGAATTGATAATCGATGCATGTGTTGATCATTGGTTGAGAATGAATTTGGGGAAGAATTGAAAAATTGATGAAAAGGGTGAATATTGATCGATTTAGGTTTATTGTTGTTTTATTTAATTTGGAATAAATATCATGTTTTGGCATGAGGATCGGTAAGCAAATCGTAGGCTTTGGGTAGGCAAAGTTTAGGACTCTTGGTGATTTGTTGAATGTGTGAATATTTGGTGGTTGGTTCTTTCTATTTTACCGCACAAGATTGAGAAATGTATTCATTTTATCAGGGAATGCCCTGAGATCTTATGTACTTCTTCACCGGGGAATGCCCGAGGTATCTTGTACTTGGAGGACGTTCGTGATGAAGGCCCGAGACATCGGGTAAGGCATTGGAGCATAGTATTAGGATTAGCTTAGAATAGGATTTATATTTTCGCATGTTTTCTATTTTTGGACTGTATAATTGGACTAGACACTATATTTTGGATTTGTTTTGTTTTTGTATGTTTGATTGATTGCTTTGAGTGGTTTATACATTTGTGATGTAAAATTAGTTG
This sequence comes from Capsicum annuum, assembly GCF_002878395.1. Lineage (NCBI taxonomy): Eukaryota > Viridiplantae > Streptophyta > Magnoliopsida > Solanales > Solanaceae > Capsicum > Capsicum annuum. The sequence continues at coordinate 200,329,083 of NC_061116.1, read as the reverse complement.
ATATGCTCTGCCTAGCGACTGTGGTCAAACCACGGGATCGAGGGGTGCCTAACACCTTCCCCTCGGTCAACAGAATTCCTTAGCCGAAATCTCTGTTCGTAAACCAGTATTAAAGAGTCAAAAACATTTTGAAAAAGAATATCCATGGGTGAATCGGCACACCCGATTTATGCCAAGTGGCGACTCTGAATTTTGATTGTTAAAAATAATCCTTTTTTCGAAACAAATTTTCATCTTTTGTCACTTTAAAAATTAAAACCCTTTCGACCCTTAAAACATAAATCTTTTTTTGGAGTATGAAAAAGGGGTGTGACACCCAGAATGAAATAAAACTGGGACAAAAGTTTATTTCCTTAAAAGAGTCGATTCCAAAAGTTGTATATTTTACCCAATGTTGTATAAATTTTGAGCCCCATGCCGACCTTTCTTTCTATACCATTCCAAAAGCCAAGTTACAACCAAAGAAAGACATTCAGATCAATCTTTGAGAATGTCAAGGCTAAACATGTTATGGGTGCATGATATTTCATATTTTGAGTGTTATTTTCTAAAAAAAAAAAAAAAAAATGAGAGTCTTATTGGTGAAAATTCTTTTGGACATCATAAGGCGACCGTGAGTTGTGAGATCAATAAAAATGAGAGTCTTATTGGTAAAAGTCTTCATGGGCACCATAAGACGACAATGAGTTGAAAAGGAAAACAAAATGAAAGCGGCTTGTTGGCGAAAACCTATCGAGGTGTCACTAGCCTAAGGAGGATTATAATCCAGAGGGAACAAGTTCAAGAATGGCTCCCTTTCAAATTCAATGAGTGGGTAAAAAGTGATAGTGATTACTTTGGATAGATCAGGTTGTTTAATCCAAAATGCATGTCATAATCACTAGCATTAGCTGCCACACCCATATAAAAAATTTTTGTTGATATTTTTTTAAGAAGAGATTTCTATTGTCCTTTCCTATTATTTTTGTTATTTTTATTTTTATTTCTATTTCTATTTTTTGATTTTTGATTTTTGTGTCTTTGTGGTCAAAAGAAAATCACTATCGTCATCTTTCATGTATTTTTTAGTCAAATTTTTGTCAAGATAAGTAAGGAAGGACTTCAAAACTTTCTACCAACTCCTTTAGTTGTGCAAAGCAAGACAAAAGACCAACACACAAAGATAACATGTTTTAAAAATAAAGTAAATTACTCGAGAATGCTTGTCATCCGACAGTTTTTGGACTCATAAAAGTATAAAAGGTGTATTTGAAGTTGAATACCGAGGCATCATGCAAGAGAAATATGATTTGAGTCAAAATATTTTAGTATTCGGAATTTGGGGTCAATACTACAACAAGTCAACAATACCTATCAATGATTTGCAATGGAGCTCTCAATAGCTAAATGCCACAAATCAACCACCGTATTTTTAAATTAGAAAGTTTTCTTTATATGAAACAAAAATATGTGTTACCTTCATATCAAATGTTTCAAAGCTTAACTATTAAAAGCTGCAATTTCTCACTTCTGCAAATGCAAGAGGCAGTACTGTTACACAAATTTGGTAATCAATAATGGTAAAAACTCGTCATTTTAACCCCTAGGAGATACACTTCCTAGTCCGGATAATTCAAGATTCATTTGTTAGGTGATGCACTTCCTAACTTGAACCATCACTCCTAGAAGATGCACTTTCTAGTTGAGTCATTTCATTCAATCCCTAGGAGATGGACTTCCTAGTCTGGATAATTCAAGTTTCATTTGTTAGGTGATAGACTTCCTAAATTGAACCATCACTTTTAGAAGATGCACTTTCTAGTCGAGTAATTTCATTTAACCCCTATGAGACGCAATTCCTAGTCTGAATAAGTCAGTTTTTATTTATTACGTGAAGCACTTCCTAACTTAAATATTCACTCCTAGAAGATGCAGTTTGTAGTCGAGTTATTTCATTCAACCCCTAGGAGACACACTTTCTAGTCTTAATAAGTCAGTTTTCATTTGTTAGGTGAAGCACTTTCTAACTTGAATCTTCACTCTTAGAAGACGCACTTTCTAGTCGAGTCCTTCAATTTAACTCTTAGGAGACACACTTCCTAATTTTGGTCATCAGTTTTACTCTGATGAGACGCATTTCTTTAGCAGATCTTTGATTCACACTCTTCACTATATTTTTTAAAACATTAAGATCTGATGACACACAAATTTTTCCCAGTACAAACTAGGGCAAAATTTTTATATGTGCTGAATGAAATTTATTTTATGCTCAGGACCCTTCTGAAGAATGGGGCAGGACCCTCCTGAAGAATGGAAATTTAATTTTTGTTCAGGACCCTCCTGAAGAATGGGGCAGGACACTCCTGAAGAATGAGAATTTATTTTTTGTTCAGGACCCTCCTGAAGAATGGGGCAGGACCCTCCTGAAGAATGAGAATTTATTTTATGCTTAGGACCCTACTGAAGAATGAGAATTTATTTTATGTACAGGACCTTCCTGAAGAATGTGATTTTATTTTATGTCCAGGACCCTCCTGCAGAATGAGAATTTATTTTTTGCTCAGGACCCTCTTGAAGAATGGGACACGAACCTCATGAAGAATGAGAATTTACTTTTTGCCCAAGACCCTCATGAAGAATGGAAATCTAATTTTGCTCAGGACCCTTCTGAAGAATGAGAATTTATTTTACGTACAGGACCCTCTTGAAGAATGTGAATTTAATTTTTGTCCAGGACCCTTCTGAAGAATGGAAATTTTTTTTTTCTCAAGACCCTCCTGAAGAATGGGAATTTAGTTTTTGCCCAGGACCCTCCTGAGGAATGGTAATCTAATTTTGCTCAGGACCCTTCTAAAGAATGAGAATTTATTTTTTGCACAGGACCCTCCTGAAGAATGAGAATTTATCTTTTGTACAGGACCCTCCTGAAGAATGGAAATTTACTTTTTGCTCAGGACCCTCCTGAAGAATGGAAATTTATTTTATGCCCAGGCCCCTCCTGAAGAATGGGATGTTATTTTTCTGTTTCACCTTTTATTTTGAGTTCAGGAACATATTTGAAAAATTAGAAAAAAAGAAAGTCCAGGAGCCCGCCTGAAGAATAGGGTGAAGAAGTTGTAAATCCAGGAGCCCTCCTGAATAACAGGGTGAAGAAGTTGTAAGTCCAGGAGACTGCCTGAAGAACAGGGTGAAGAAAAGGAAAGTCCAGGAGCCCACCTGAAGAACAGGCTGAAGAAGTTGCAAGTCGAGGAGCCCGCCTGAAGAACAGGGTGAAGAAAAAGTAAGTCCAAGAGTCCACCTGAAGAACAGGGTGAAGAAAAAAGAAGTGCAGGAGCCAGCCTGAAGAACAGGGTGAAGAAAAGTTAAGTCCAGGAGCCCGCCTGAAGAATAGGGTGAAGAAAAAGGAAGTCCAGGAGCCTGCCTGAAGAATAGGATGAACATTATCAGTTGTAAGTTTAGGAGTCCGCCTGAAGAATAGGGTGAATTTTCAAGTTCAAGTCATGAAGATTCAAGTCAAGGTTCTAGAGAACCTGAATAGATAGGATTCTTTCACTTGTATCTTCAATTTTATTTTGTTATTAATATGAATGTAAAAGCAGAAGTCATGAACCGAAAACTTGACGGAACCTCACTCAACTTCTAACTCCTTCTCTCGCCATTTTACCTTTGAACTACATGTGACCTGATTCCCTTATAACCCGAGATATGTAGGCAGTCCAAAACCAGGACTCGGTCACATCTTTTATTTTATTTTATTTTATTTTATCTTCACTTTTAGAATAATCGAAGGGTAAAAAATCATCTCTTTGTCTACTTCTTTGTATGAAAACTCTTCGAGATTTCAAACAAAGAGGGGCAAAATGCAGACACGTGATTTTGACCCTCCCCGAGTTTAATATATATATTTTTCGATATTAAATATTTATATTTGGACTGATATTATTTTAATTCTTATTTCATTTTTATGTCGATTTCATTTTAAAAATTGTGAAAAAAAATTCAAAAAATAAGCTACATTTTAGGATATTCTTATTTTTAATTTTGAAATAATGCAAAAAATAAAAAAAAGTTTCAAAAATATTTTCTTTTAATTTTGATTTTTATAAATAAAGCTATTAATTTTATTTTTTCTTAATTATATTTTATTTTAGGTTTGTTATATTTTATTATAATTTTATTAAGTATAAAAATTAATTTGTTAATATTTTTCTTATTTTTCTTCTTCTTCTTATTTATTTTATATATAATTTATTTATTTATTTATTTATTTTTCAAAAAGGGATCTTATCCTAAAAAATCTACCCCAATCACCCCCTAATTTTCCTCAACTCCCTCAACTTCCCCTCCTAAATTTCTATGTAACACTACACACACAGACGAGAGGGAGGGAGAACATTTTGTGATGAAAAAGAAAAATGTAGTGAAAACATATGCATGCATTACAAAAGAGAAGGACACAAAACAGAAAAAAAAAAAATTAGCACATACACGACACATACAAGCCAAACACTTAGAAAATTAGGAAAAGGAAAACAAGAAAAAACATCATTGGAGAAGTTTAAATAGAAAAGGGAAAGAAAAAAAAGAGTGAGTTTGAGATCGAGGCTTGTTGAGTTTCCGGTAATGTAGTTCTTGCTTCTGTACTTGGTTTAGTTTGTCATACGGGATTTTATCTCATCTTGCACTATTTATTTTATAAATTTAGTTGTGAATCAAAGTATGAACGAAATAACTTGCATGATTTCATGTCGATATGAATTGCATTCCATCATATTTACATATATCGCTGAGATTATTTTAATCCATTTAGTAAGTATGCAGGGAAATACATATTGTGGCTTATAACATGATAGCATCAATCAGTGTTTCATGAAATTTAACGAAATGCCTAGTTGATTTTATATAATTCTTAAAAGTGTCAATTTTTCTCTAATTTTTCTTTCTTGTAATTTCATTTCAATAGCATATGTCCGTGAATGTTCTTCATAGTATATGTGTGCATGTTTGGTAATTAAGTTGCCACCCTTTCTATTTTAAATATTTCATAGGAAAAAATCAAATGAGAAAATGACAATGTCCCAACCACTATTAATACATTTGAAAATATATTCATACATATAATGTTAAGTTTTTTTTTTAAAAAAAAAAAAATTATTTATTTGTGTAAGTAATTTTATTTTTTTTAAGTTTCATTAAATTTGTAAATTAGTGAGTTGTACAACAAATGGAATCTTAAGATTATGTATAAGGGTCCTAAGAGACAACAATTTTTTTTTTATTAATTAATCATTCTAGTTTAGATATGGAAAATTGATAGTGATGCTTTCAGTATTGCCTTATTTACAATATTTTTGTTAATGTTAGGTGTTAAATTAAAATATATATATATGTATAGCATACTTCAGGATTCTCATCTTTAAGTTGAAATGTTTTTGTCGAATAACATCTAATTGACACAAGTACTAGTTCATTATATAACACTGAGTCTTCATATTTCAATGATTTTGTTTCTGGCAATGAATGTCTTTAATGCCAGATAGGTTTAGACTTGTTTAAAGTACTCATATCAATTGAGAATACGGCATACACATCTTTTTGATATAGTTAAAAATTCAAGGATGCAATAATGCACCTTGACAAATATTTTTTTCTTTCTAAAATTATCTTTCACACGATTTATTTAATATACGATAATATACAAGTTTTAGTATAATAAAATGAGCGATTTTAGGCCTTAACATATTTTATCAAAATAGTTTAAAACGAGATAAGTCAATAAAAGCAACCGTGCTAGAACCACGGGACTCGAGGAGTGTCTCACACCTTCCCCTCGGTCAACAGAATTCCTTACCCATCTTCTGTTTTCGCAGACCAAAATAAAGAGTCATTTTCTTTTGATTAGGGATTCAAAAAGGTGACTTGGAACACCATAACTCAATTCCAAGTGGCAACTCTATAAATTAAACTAATCCCTATTCAATACCGTCACTTTAATTGAAAAATCCTTTGACTTCGAACCCTGCGGGCTAAAGGG
>NC_061116.1:200277062-200322970 GCF_002878395.1 Capsicum annuum | reverse complement strand
ATATATTAATGACATAAGATAAACCAACTGATAATTCAACTGAGTTTCTGTGAAATACGTTGAATATTATTATGAGGTAGTAAAATTGGGTATGTGATGTATATAGTACGTCTTTGAATGTTGATAGCCAATTGAATATACTTATATATACGTATATCTCGTGTAGTGATGAAATAGATATGCTATTTTGGGCCAGTATAATGTAGACACACGCAAATTAACGTAATAGAAATAATCGATAATTTACTTGATTAACACGATGTTTTACAAGCAAGGTGTGTGTATATATATATATCAATGAATTTTGCAAATTCGAATAAATTTTTGGTTAATTAACTTTTAATTATGATATAATATATATATATATAATACTTGTGGGCTTAGGTCGTGCTACGCACTACCCAATATTGATCCTTAAAAACTCTACGTCATGTATAATTCTATCATTGAATTAAAACCTTTATTCATTTGGTTGATAAATTCTAAGTTAGACATATATTATTATATTTAGATTGACGAAATTTGTATAACAATATTTTAAGTTATTCAAACTTTTGTGCCATTGATAATCAATTATATTTTTTAAATAATTTAAGTTTTTAATTATTGTAATTTATAATATTTTTTTATTCTACTAATTATAAGTGACATAGTAAAATTATCTTACTAAATAGTTGTGAAATTTTTTTAAAGTGATCCCATATAAGAACATCAAAAAAGAATTTATCATTTCATGCCTAGTTTAATATTTTTATTAAATATTATTAATTTTTAATACTTAAATGACTTATAAAAAACATGAAAAATAATTTATTATTTTATGTCTATTTTATTTTTTATTAAATATTATTAACTTTGTGATACTTAAATGACTTATGTAATAATTATTTATGAATGATATAGTAAAATTACGGTTTAAGCAGCTGAAGCTGTCATGTATAAATGTCTATTTCAATTTTTTTATTAAATATTTTTAATTTTTTAATACATAAATGATTTATAGTAATTAATTAGGGATAATATAGTAAAATCACGGTTGAAGTAGGCATGACCTAAATATTTAATTTTCTTTTGTGATCATTTTTGTAAAATTTTAATTAACTTAATTAATTAATTGATTAATATTTTTTTAAAACTAATTTATAAAAAAATTTATATTTTAACTAATTAGAATTTTTTTTTTTAATATTTTATGAAAACCGACCACTTGTGGTCGGTTTTCCAAAATTTTCAAAAAACCGACCACTTGTGGTAGCTATTTCAATTTTTTTATTAAATATTTTTAATTTTTTAATACGTAAATGATTTATAGTAATTAATTAGGGATAATATAGTAAAATCACGGTTGAAGTAGGCATGACATAAATATTTAATTTTCTTTGTGATGATTTTTGTAAAATTTTAATTAACTTAACTAATTAATTGATTAATATTTTTTTAAAACTAATTATTAAAAAAAGTTATATTTTAACTAATTGGAATTTTTTTTTTAATATTTTAAGAAAATCGACCACCTTGTGGTCGGTTTTCATAAAATATTAAAAAAAATATTTTGACTAATTAAAAGCTCAACCCGACCCACGTTAATTTGTTAAATCCCTAAATTAGAAAACTCCCGACTAGTTACACGAAGCAATCTCACAAAATCTCCAAATCAAATCCACACTTCAACTCTACCTTCGTCTACCGCCGTGTGCCGCCATTTCCCGCCACCCTTAGCTCCGGTAAGTTCCGAAAATTCAGCTCTATGTTTTTCTCTTTGTGTGTTTTACTTTAAAGTTGTTTTTTTGATTTTTTGGAGAAAAGCAAGTTCTTCGATATCCTGCAATGTCTTCTCAAATCATGCTTTCCACTTGACTAATATTAGAAATTATACTTGCACCCATCTCTTTCTATCGATATTTCAGTTGAACATTACGGGTGGAAAATAATGAACTAGTAGATATGACTACAGTAAGTGCTAGAAACAACTATGAAGCAGGGAGTGTGATTGTTGAAGCTATGAGCAAAGTTGGAATGAAAGGTTTTGTGACAGTAAAAGAGGGAAAAAATGTTGACAATAGTCTCTGTATGGTTGGAGGAATGGAATTTGACTATGGTTACGTCTCTCGTTATGATGTTACTAATATGTGAGTTAAAGATCTTTAAATATGTGAATTGTAAGGTGGGTGTCTTCTATTTAGATTTAATTTGTAAAGCTGAAAATGCTAAAAATGTTTAGATTTAATTGGCCGAAAATGCTTAAGTGTTTGTGACTTTAATAGTGAATTAGTATTTAGAAGGTGATGTTGTTGATGACTTTATTAGTTGAAAATACTTAAGTTTTGGTGACTTTAAAAGTGAATTAGTGTTTAGAAGTTAGTTTCATTGGTGCCTTCGTTAGTTGAAAAAGCTTAAGTGTCGGTGACTTTAAAAGTGAATTAGTGTTTAGAAGTTAGTTTGGTTGGTGCCTTTGTTAGTTGAAAAAGCTTAAGTTTTGGTGACTTTAAAAGTGAATTAGTGTTTAGAAGGTGATGTTGTTGATGACTTTATTACTTGAAAATGCTTAAGTGTGGGTGACTTTAATAGTGAATTAGTGTTTAGAAGGTGATGTTGTTGGTGATTTTATTAGTTGAAAATGCTTAAGTGCCTGTGGCTTTAAAAGTGTATTAATGTTTAGATGGTGATGTTGTTGGTGACTTTATTAGTTGAAAATGCTTAAGTGTTGGTGAATTTTATAGTGAATTAGTGTTTAGAAGGTGTTGTTGTTGATGACTTTATTAGTTGAAAATGCTTAAGTTTTGATGACTTTAAAAGTGAATTAGTGTTTAGAAGTTAGTTTCGTTGGTGCCTTTGTTAGTTGAAAAAACTTAAGTTTTGGTGACTTTAAAAGTGAATTAGTGTTTAGAAGGTGATGTTGTTGGTGACTTTATTAGTTGAAAATGCTTAAGTGTCGGCGACTTTAAAAGTGAATTAGTGTTTAGAAGGTGATGTTGCTGGTGACTTTATTAGTTGAAAATGCTTAAGTGTCGGTGACTTTAAAAGTGAATTAGTGTTTAGAAGGTGATGTTGCTGGTGACTTTTTTAGTTGAAAATGCTAAAATGTCGGTGACTTTAAAAGTGAATTAGTGTTTAGAAGGTGATGTTGTTGGTGACTTTATTAGTTGAATTCCTTTGTTAGTTGAAAAAACTTAAGTTTTGGTGACTTTAAAAGTGAATTAGTGTTTAGAAGGTGATGTTGTTGGTGACTTTATTAGTTGAAAATGCTTAAGTGTCGGTGACTTTAAAAGTGAATTAGTGTTAAGAAGGTGATGTTGTTGGTGACTTTATTACTTGAAAATGCTTAAGTGTCGGCGACTTTAATAGTGAATTAGTATTTAGAAGGTGATGTTGCTAATGACTTTATTACTCGAATTTTGTTTAGTTATTTGAGAAATTTTTTAGCCATAGACATAATTGTTTGAATTAGTTTTGCTTGTTTAGCTTGTTGTTTTTTATTCTTGAATGAATTTTATGGTTTAGCTTCTTATTTTTTACGAGGATTTAGCTTGTTGTCTTTAAAGTGAATGGATTTACTTTTATGGTTTAGCACTTTAGCTTGTTATTTTTTATATGAGCTTTGCTAAATCACTCAAAGTTGAAATATTTTGTCTTGGTTTTTTTAGGTTCTTGATTTGATGACCAGTTATCTCTTTCACTTTAATTTAGGCCAAGCAAAGGTAAGTTAATTTATCTCGATTCACTATTGTTGTTATCTTCTTGTTATTGTTAATATTGAAGTCTAGTGAAGCCGTGTGTGGCCTTGTTCGATTCACTAGCATTGTTGTTATCTTCTTGTTATTGTTTATATTAAAGTCTAGTGAAGCCGTGTGTGGCCTTGTTCGATTCACTAGCATTGTTGTTGACATCTTGTAGGCCTTGTTGTTGCTTGTTTCGTGAATGTGGTTTTGTTTTGATACTTAATTAGTTGGTTGAAAATGGTTAAGTGTATGTAGGGACTTTAAAGGAGATTTTTTTGTTTTGAATTTGGTTTGTTAGGTGACTTAGTTTCTTGAAAATGGTTAAGTGTACGGGCTTTAAAGGGGATTTTTTTGTTTTGAATGTGGTTTTGTTTTGAAAACTTAGTCACTTGAATATGGCTAAATCTAGGAACTTTAAAGGAGATTTTTTGTTTTGAATGTGATTTGGTTGGTGACTTAGTCACTTGAAAATGGTTAATTGTAGGGACTTTAAAAGGGGATTTTTTGTTTTGAATGTGATTGATTGAAAATGGTTAAATGTAGGAACTTTAAAGGGATTTTTTTTGTTTAGAATGTGATTTTGTTTTGAGACTTAGTTGCTTGAAAATGGTTAAGTGTAGGAACTTTAAAGGGGATTTTTTAGTTTTGAATGTGGTTTTGTTTTGAGACTTAGTTGCTTGAAAATGGTTAAGTGTAGGAACTTTAAAGGGGATTTTTTAGTTTTGAATGTGGTTTTGTTTTGAGGCTTAGTTGCTTGAAAATGGTTAAGTGTAGGGATTTTAAAGGGATTTTTTGTTTTGAATGTCGTTTTGTTTTGATTGCGTAGATGGAACCTGATTATAGCTAGATATATCACCGGAACAATGATAATAGAATAGGTATTAGGGAGAAATTTGTTGAAGGTGTCAAAAGATTTGTTGAACATGCTAAGACACTTGATGTTTGGACACATTTTGGGGTTATTCGGTGTCCTTGTGTTAGATGTGATGGTATAAATCTTCTAAGTGAAGAAGATGTAAAGAAACATCTTTATAGAAAGGGGTTTCACAAGGACTTTTTAAGATTGCGGGATATTCATGGTGATGTTACGCAAAATAACTTTGTTGTTGGAGAAAGTAGTAGGTCTGTAGGGCATAATGAATATCAAGATACTAGGATGACAGAAATAGTGCACGATGCATTTGGGATGCAACACGGGGTTGACTTTAGTAAAAATGTTGAAGATGTTCCTAAGAGCGAAGCGGGTAATTTCTATGAAGAATTGCAGACTGCTAGTCATTCTTTTTTTGACGGGTGTTCGCACTCTCGTTTGTCTGTTGCTGTTAGATTATTAAGTATTAAATTTGATTAGAATATTGTGGAAGGAGGAATGGACTCAATTATAGACTTTATTAGAGAGTTGGTTCACCCCAGCTTGGAGGTTCCTGATTCCTTCTATAAGGCAAAATGATTGGTGTCAAAGTTAGGTCTCTCCTCGGTTAGAATTGATTGTTGTGAAAATGGCTTCATGTTATACTTTAAGGGAGATGCTAACCTAGAGTTCTGTAAGTTTTTTTAGCACCCTAGATATAAGCGTGGTTCTACTGGGAAACAAATTGCTAATAAGACAATGTATTATTTACCTCTTATACCAAGGTTGAAGATGTTGTATGCTTCCTACAGCTCAGCTCTTCATATGAGATGGCATGGTGATAATAGAAGGCCCCCTGGTGTTATGTGTCATCCATTTGATGGAGAGGCTTGGAAATATTTTAATGCAACTTATCCATATTTTGCAGCTGAGCCACGAAACATTCGATTGGGATTATTTGCGGATGGGTTCTCTCCTTTTTTAGTTGGTAGTGCGCCATATTCATGTTGGCCTATATTTATGTCACGCCTCAAATCCTATTGGGGAGGACTGGCACCCGTAACCGAGGAGGCCCGGGAGAACCAGCTCATAACCTTATACTTCCCATGCATACCTCTATGACAACCAAAAATTCGGACAGCATCATGTCGCATATAAAAGGAAATAATCACCTGTATAAGCTCGAGCACACATATATATGTATATACAATACTTGGCCGTTGGACCCATCACGTCTATTAACAAAACACCACCTTGACTGTACATTAGGTCTACAAAGCCTCTAGACAATACACAGAGTTTAACTAAGGTCGGGACACACTCCGCCATATAACTAACTTCTATACAATACCAAAAGTGACTGGATATGACACGAAAATCCCCGAAGCAAACTGGAGCTCACCAAAAGCAGCTGGATATCCTGGCTCCTACTTATGCGGTGTATGAGCTGAGGTACCTATGCCTGCAGCATAAAATGCAGGTCCCCCGTGGGGGACGTCAGTACGAAATACGTACTGAGTATGTAAAGCTGTAGATAATCACATATGATATAGGAGCTCAATAGAAATCAGAAACAAGTGAATAAATCATAATAGGAGTGGACCACACTTACTAGAACTTGTGACAACCTGTACATTGTATTTATTCAATCACTTTACCTTCGTTCTTATCATCTTTGTAATCATTACTGTATTGTACTGTGACCATTAGGCTGCCTCCAATACATATCAACTGGGATCGACCCATGATAATCTTATGCCCCTGGGATACCACCCATAAACACATAAATAGGGATTGACCCATGATAGGCTTATGCCCCTGGGATACCACCCGATAAGAGAAAACTTCCATCACTTAGTTCAATTAATCTTTGAGATTGTTATTTCGATCGCCACCATATTTTTGATACTTTGAAACAATGATACATCAATAAGAGACATATAAATAGACCATCAATGCAATAGCAATGAAGTAAGAACTTATTGGCACATCAATGAAGTGTTTTGGAGTCATCAATGTCATAACAATGAAGTAGGAACTTATTGGTTTATCAATGAAACGTTTTGGAGTCATTAATAACACATGGATCTTGTTTGAGTAACCGGATACCTTCTGACATTCATTAGTGCAATAAACATGTAAGATTTGGAAAACAAGTAAGTATTGGAATGTCTTGACATCTTTTAGGGTGGAAACAAGTTCATTGGTAACGTAGGACATCATACAAAACCATTATGGATCACATGTTACTGAATAACTTTGGAAACTTTCTTAATAGAACAATTGTTCACTTTCATGCCAAAGATATGGTATAGAGTATACTTTACATACCTGACTGTCAACCTTCAATACTAGTCCCAAATGGACTTCCCGTCTTTTCGGATTACTTATCTACAATGAACATATATAGCAATCTAGTATTAGCGACCAAACGTCACAATTCAATTATTTGAATTCACCAAACTAGTGGTTAAGTAGTAAAGCCTTAATTACACCCTAAAGGGTGTCACTTTAACCCTCTTATACTCCAATTACATTCACATGCCATGCATATTCATACAACATCCTCCAATATCAAGTTTGGATTCATTTATCCTTCCAACCAATCCATTAAACCAAATTGAGCCATAGACATAAATAATCATAAATTCGATAGTATATCACCATATCCACATTCCATAACTCAATTACCATATCCACCTTCCATAACTCAATTATCATATCCACCTTCGACAATTCAATACAACCAAACCATGCAAAATAGTCCATAACCTTATTTTCATCACCTTTCAATAACAACCAATACATATAATCCTCTATCACACATATACATATGGAAAAGAACAAAGGCAAACAATATTCATACCTTAGAATTCACCTCTTGATTATGCAATCCTGTTTGCACAAATAATAGGTGCCGTTCGAAGCTCTTGAGATGACAAACGCAGTTACCGGATTACTTTGAAATTTCTACGGTTGAATCAAAAGTAATTTAAAGGTCAAATTTGGCTAGGGTTTGTTCTTTCTCAATGATTGATGATGAAAATGAGTTTTTGAACTCATATACATGTATATATACACATATTCCCGTCCATAATATAATAGAAAATGACCAAAATGCCTTTAAAATTTAAATAATGTCAAATCTGTCCTTTGGTGGATGTTTTGATAAGCTAAAGTAGATCGACCATAACTCTTTGCTCCGATATCGGATTTGGGTGAAATTGATATCGTTGGAAGGATAATTCAAAGGGCTTTCATTTCATATAAAGTAGGCCACCCAGTTCATCCTGTACAAGGAGTTATGGTCATTTGAAGTTGACCCTAAAAATCTGTTTTGATAGGCTAAAGTAAAACGAGTATAACTCCTTACTCAGACGTTGGATTTGGATGAAACCAATTGAATTGGAAAGAAGACTCAAAGATCTTTATTTTCATAGATCGCAGCTCAACTATTTCATTATATTAAGGGAGTTATGATCGTTCGAATTTGACCCAAAAATTCGGCTGGCCTCAGTAGTTTGTGTGCAGGAAAATTTACTATTCCCAAATATCCCGGCCACCGTTTTATAGTTTCGAACGTGCTCGATTATATCCGAAACCTATCCGTTTTTGGAAATCTTTATATCGTTGGAAAGCTTATTCAATAACCTTCGCATGGAACCATCGACGGGCAAATTCTGGTATAAATAAAATAAAAAAGTTAATTCCATATAAATAAGACCAATACACGTACTTGAATACGCCAATACACGTACTTGAATACGGGGTGTTACAATTTATCACTCCTTATAATCTTCCTCCTGAAATGTTGATGACTAGTCCTTATACATTTCTGAATTGTATTATTCCTGGCCCGCGTAATCCAAAAAGCGAAATAGATGTGTACTTGCAACTTTTGATAGATGAACTTCAGATTTTATGGCATGAGGGCGTTGAAACATGGGACATCTCCCTTAAACAGAATTTCAATTTGCGTGCATATCTAATGTGGACAGTTAATGATTTTTCTGCTTATGGAATGTTGTCGGGGTGGATGACCACTGGAAAGCTGGCTTGTCCATACTGCATGGAAAAAAAAATCTTTCACATTGAGACATGGCAAAAAAAATTCATGGTTTGATTGTCATCGTTGTTTCTTGCCACTTGATAATGAATTTAGGAGACTCAAGAATGCTTTCAGAAGGAATAGAAGGGAACATGATGATCCGCCTCCAATGATGTCTGGTCATGATATTTGGGAAATAGTTTAAGATTTGCCTAAAGCCAGTGAGGAACGATTGTACAGGCTTGATGGATATGACGTTTCACATAACTGGACTAAGCAAAGTATATTTTGAGAGTTAGAATATTGGCCAGATAATTTACTTAGAAATAATGTTGATGCCATACATACTGAGAAGAACGACTTTGACAACTTGTTCAACACAGTTATGGATGTCACCAGCAAAACAAAGGATAATTCTAAGGCCAGACTTGACTGACCAGAATATGGCAACCGCAGAGAATTATACTTACAGCAGGGGCCCAATGGCAATGCTCTTAAGCCCAAGGCTAGTTTTACATTCAAGTTGGACCAAAAGCATCAAATATGTGAGTGGGTTCAAAGTTTGAAGATGTTCGATGGATATGCCTCAAATTTGGGAAAAAGGGTTGATATGACACAAGAAATCTTGCATGGAATGAAAAGCCATGATTGTCATATTTTTATGGAGAAATTACTTCCAATTGATTTTATTGGTTTACCTAAAAACATATGGAAATCAATAGCAGAGAGCAGTTTGTTCTTCAAAGACTTATGTACCACCACATTAACAGAAGAAAATTTGGATCGAATGGAAAGTAATATTGTTGTTATCACCAACAAGCTGGAGAAGATTTTCCCATCAGCGTTCTTCGATGTGATGGAACATCTTCCCATTCACCTTGTGCACGAAGCTTGGCTAGGCGGTCCAGTTCAAACTAGGTGGATGTATCCATTTGAACGGTAAGCATTTGCAACATATTTAAATGCATACATAACTTTTTTAAATATATTAAACATCTAACCTTAAGATTGTAAAGGGCAATTGAAAAATTGAAAAGGGGTCCCAAAAATAAACATAGGGTGGAAGGTTCTATAGTTGAGACATATCTTGCAAGAAAAACTTCTCAATTTTGTTCATACTACTTTCGTGATGAAGTTGCTTGTTCAAGAAACCAACCGAATCGTCATCAGGATGATGTGAATGAGCCTCATTTACAACCGATATCAATTTTTAATCAATCTGGTTGTAAGTCTAAAAAAACATACCTCGCTGGCTCACTCCCACAGAGCGGAAATCAACAATTTTGTATATCTTGCTGAATTGCTCCAAAATTGAGCCCTTTCTGAAGTAAGGAGATTCAAATTTTAACATATCTTGTTTGTTTACTCATTCCCTTAAAGAAACTAATTGTGTATACCATGTTGGATGTTCAGTTCATTTAAGACTCAATTCTACGAAAATCAAGTGTATGCATCCTTTGCATCATGGTTTAAAAATGAGGTTCGTCAGTGTATTAATGTTTCTAAAAATTTTAAACATTTACACATTCCTCAACTAAAATATATATGTATGATATTTTTAGGTACATCATTCACCAAATGCAGCCGCATATGATAATCTCTTGAGAGTTATTTCTTTGGGTCCAGTCGAAGCTAATGCAATATCTTTCTGATTTCAATCTTGTTCTCCATTTACTTCTGATTTCCAGTTGTTCTTCGAATTTGTGCACATTCTACTTTGTTTTTGCATTGTTCGCGTCTCAGTTCCGCGAAAGAATTATTAACTGTCATTCTGTTTCTGTATTTTTGGTCGTTTTTTCATCCTTGCAAGTTTCTCAATTGAGAGTTTTCTGACCCTTGATTATGGCAATTGAACAGGAGAATCGACTGCTGCAAGTACTACTGATGTCAAAGGTGCTCTATATGTACATCCCTGGAATAGCTCCGGATGATGCTAGTTCCTATTCATTTTGATGGAGCAGGATATCAATCTTGGAAGAGAGGTGTTTTACGTGCTTTGTTAGTGAAGAACAAGCTAGGGTTCATCGATAAAAATCAAATGCAGATTCACCATTACTTCGGCATTGGCAAAGGTTGAATGATATATATTGAATTAGTTAGCTAAGGAGATCTCAGATAGTGTAGAGTATTCACTATTTCTACTGAATTGTGGAGAGAATTAGAGGATAGGTATGATTAGACTAATGAAGCAAAATAGTATCAAATTCAAAAGCAAATCAATGGTCTAACCCGGGGAGTCTTAAGACATTACTGTATATTACACTAGGATGAAAAAGTTGTGGTAACAATTGAGTACTTTTGAGTTCAAAGGATCAATGCAGTTGTGAATGTACTTGTGGTTCTAAGGAAGGTGTCCATAAAGCAAAACAGGACAGACGTCTGATTCAATTTCTAATCGGATTAAATGGAGTGTATACAATTGTGCGAGGTAATGTCCTCGTGATGAACCCACTCCCTTCCATGTCACAGTCTTTTTCCCTACTAATACAGAAGGATAAACAAAGAGAATTCAAACCTACTGGACATCTGCCATTGGAATTAACATCTTTGAATGTCCATGCATACACAATTGGAAAAGAGTTCAGCAACCAGACCTTTTCAAACTAATGGTGATAGCAACTATGCTAGCAATAGTGGTTTCTCAAGAGGGGGTCGTGCAGGAGGTGCCTATTACTCAAGAAGCAACAGTAGTAGAAATAGTGTAGTCTGTGACTTCTGCAAGAAACTAGGCTATACTACGGTCATTTTCATGTAATTTCATATAATTTTAGTACTATCTAAATGTATCGTGAATTATTTAATTTGATTTGATTTTTGTTAAAAGTAATTTTTTATTAATTATGATATATTCAAAATATTATAATTATTTTATCATGAACTTATTCAACATCTAATTATATATAACGAAGTAACTAAAAGTTATTATATGGAACCTTTTACTTCCACGTGGAAGTGAAGGAGTGGCTATGCTTTGACCTTCACTGGTGGCCACCAATTTGTGTAACTTTTATATATATATATATATATATATATATATATTATATAGAAGAGATGGTTTCGACCACCTCTTGTAATTACCAAAAACCCCAATTACTTTCACTTAATTATATATCATGTCTCAATATATAATAATTTCATTGTTTTATCATAATGATTTAACTATTTAATATATTTTATTAATTTATATTAATTAACTATAACTACATATTGGAAGTAATTTTATTTATTTATTTAATTGTCTATCATGTTCAAAAATAATTTGTTACCACAAATCACAATAATTAATAACTTAATATATTTAAAAGACATATAGAAATTTTATGGACTCTTACCAAAAAAACCCTTCTACTCCCACTTAATTACATATCATGCCTCAATATATAAATTTCATTGTTTCATCATAATGATTTAACTATTTAATATATTCTATTAATATATATTAATTAACTATAACTACATATTGAAGGTAAAAAAAATTTATTTATTTAATTGGCTATCATGTTCAAAACTAATTGTATCGAAGCCACATAAATTGAGACACAAGGAGTAAATATATTATTGGATAATTACGTAAAAATTATTATAAATCACAATAATTAACAAGTTAAAATACTTTTTTAAAAATAGATAAAAGTTCTATTCAACTTTCAAAATTTTATCAGTGCAGCATAAATCATGACAAATAAAAAATTATCTTAATTAATTCAACTAAATATTTAAAGTAAATCAATTTTATTATTTTAATTGACTTTTATATAAAAAATTAATCTTTTTATTTATTTATTTATTTTAGTAAATTTAAATTTTAAAATTATTTTTTTCTTATATAAAAATACTAATATTTAAACTTAACTTTAAATTTTTAAAGTACAAAATTAATAAATTTAATTTAATAAAATAAATTTTTAATAAATATTTTCTTGGAATTTGACTTGGGTCAATATGTATCAAATTAAAAAGAAATAAAGAAAAATATATAGTAAAATTTTATCATTGTGAAAGATAAATATAATGCACTATCCAATAATATTTAATAATATCATATTTTTCATATGCAAATATAGCATCCCCTACTTAATTAATATACTATTTCGGTGAATTATTGATGATTACTATTGGGTATGATAAAATTATATTAATTTTTATAGTAATACATAACCAATCGCTCTTAATTAATTATTATGAGTCATCTAGGTATTAAAAAAATAAATAATATTTAATAAAAAATAAAATAGACATAAAATACGAAATTAACTCTTAGTGTTTTAAATTAAATTTTCGTCTTTCGAACTATGATTTTACTATATCTCTCCTTATTATAAGTCATTTACGTATTAGAAAAATAAGAATAACAAAATGATATGTCAACATAAAATATTTGATTGACTATCAAAATTATATTAGTGCCATATAAATTGGTACGGGACAGAAAAAGATATAAAGCAACATATATTATTTGAAAATGAAATAAAAAGCACTGTAGATAACAATAATTAACAATTTTTTTAAAAAAAGTTGACTGATTTCTACTTCAGCTGCTTCAGTCATGATTTTACTATATCACCCCTAATTAATTATTATGCTCATTTAAGCATTGTGCCAATAAGTTGAGATAGAAAAAATATTGTAAATCACATTGATAAAAAATTTAAATTATTTGAAAAATATAATTAGCTATCGTCGACACAAAATTCTGGCCAAGGAGAGTAGCATATATTATTCAAAAATTGTATAAAAAGTATTATAAATTACAATTGTTAACAACTTAAAATATCTAAAAATAATTTAATATGTTATATATTTCAAAAAAATTACATGGAAATACTAGAAATCACAATAATTAACAACTTAAAAAATTTAAAAGCTATAAAATATTTCGTCGATTCTTGAAATTATATTAGTGTCACTAAAATTGGAATAGAAGAAAAGTATTATAAATCACAATAATTAAAACTTAAATTATTTTTAAAATATAATTGACTATCAATGTCACAAAAATTTGGACAAGAAAAGTAACGTATATTAATTTGAAAATTACATAAAAAAATATTATAAATTACAATATTTAATAACTTAAATTATCTAAATACATATTAAAATAACATATGTTGAACTCATGCTAGATTCCGAATGAATCCTAGAAGACATATGCAATCTTTTTATTAAAAATTTTTATTTAAATATATCAAAATTGATACAAATAAATATCTTAATGTTGGGTCCGTGCTAAATAAATATATATCTTTAGTCTATTTGACTTTAAAGAAAGCAAAAGGAAACTTTCCAACTACTTACTGCCATCTTTCTCATTTTCTTGAAAATTTTTGCATTTGTCATCTTAAAGTAAACTTTCATCACATCCATACTTGTGTTTTTCCTTATATTTGGACCTTCTCGGTTTATTATCTCTTTTTTTTTTTTCAAAGAATATTGGTTAGAGTTCGTGGTTAGCTCTATAAAATTGCATATAAGTTAAGAGGTGTTGTGAAAAATAATTTCTTTGACATTATTTAAACTCAGGTTCTAACGGGATACTATTTGGAGGCTTCACAGAAAGCTATTACAGTCTTGGCGTTCAGGTAGATTAGGCTTACCCTACCTTTAGATTGAACTTATTTATTGAAATTGTAAACTATTATGCTAACTTTGGATAGGTGCTTGTAGATGCATATTTATTTGTTTTATATAAACTGTCTTATTTATCTGGATTAAGATCCCGTTCTAGTAAATATTGAAATATTATCTTTTAATATAATATGGCATCTATCACTTTAGGATGTGAAACTAAATTGCAAAATCTTGAATTTATCCCTTTTTAATTAAGATTGACGGATGATTATTTAGACGTTGACATTTGATTATTTTTGTTACTGAGTTCCGATTTGAGTCCAGCATTTGATTATTATTGTTACTATGAGTTCCAGTTCAAGTCCGGCATTTGATTATTATTGTTACTATGAGTTCCGGTTCAAGTCCGACATTTGATTATTATTGTTACTATGAGTTTCGGTTCGAGTTCGGCATCTAATTATGGTTGTGGTTCCTCTGAGTTTCGGTTCGAGTCCGACAGCTGATTATGAGTTCTATATATATGGCCTAGCGTTATTACTCACTATGTCCGATTGGAATCCGGCACGTCTCCTCTTGTTATTATCCATTACTATCGGTTCGAGTCCGGTGTCTGGCCTCTCGTTACCACCCATTGGTACCAGTTTGAGTTCGGTGCACATCTGGATGACTATCATGATTTATTGGGATCAGTGCAATTTTAGATTATTTATGTTTATTTTCGTTACTTGTGTGTCCCACCAGCTTATGGGGGTACAGTTGGGTTAATTGTCTTCTTCAGTGTGCCTAGCGGGCTTATGGGGGACCACTTAGGTTATCTTTGATTTGTCAGTTATTACTGCATTATTTATTTTCTGTTTATTCCTTTATAGCCGTTGCGTAGCTTGGTAGTTGCTTACCTTTCCATCCCTATTTACTGATGACTCAAATTACGTCCTCACATTGTAATTATACCTTTTCTGTATTGAGCTCAATCAGCCGATGATGCCTATTGAGTACCCGTTGTTTTGGTACTCATACTACACTTCTGCATCCTTTTCCTGATGTAGATCCGGGTACTAGCAGTCAACGTTGACGTGATTCCTACCTTCTATACTGATTCAGAGCAAGGTGGACTTGCTGTCGTCCGAGGCTGATCCTCCTCTATCTACTCTAGTTAGTCTTTTGCACTCGATACTGCTTGTGTATATTGTGTACATTTTAGATTTTTGTCTAATACTCTGGGTACCTGTTAGTAGTGGAATGTGTACATTTTAGATTTTTGTCTAATACTCTGGGTACCTGTTAGTAGTGACTCTAGTATTGACCTTATCAGGTCTTGGTAAGGATTCATTTGTATAGTTAATCCTTTTTTCTCCTCTCATTTTGATATAATATATATGCTCCCTTCTTAGATTTCACTTACTATTGTTGATGCTATCATGATATGTGATCTTTTATTATCTGTTAGCCCGTTACCTATCATTCCGGTCTATGGCTTGACTTGCCTATTGGTGGGTTAGAGTAGGCGCTATCACGACTTGAAAAATTGGGTCGTGACAACCAACAAGAGGTGTTATAAGCTGCACGGTTATCCACAGGCCAACACTAATCAACCTTCCAAGTCCTACAACCAGATACCCAGATAAAACAACAGTTCAAACAGCTCAAACTTTGAGCATATTTAAAATTCCAAAGGAAAAAGGGTTGTGAAGGGTGTGCATGGTGTACCAAATGACATGATGTCTGTATATGGGAAGGAACACTTACAACCTAGAGGACAAGTTAACAACGCATCAAAGGAGCAGTATGGTCAACTTATGAGCTTGGTGTAGCAATTGCAAATTAACAACACGGCTGAGGAAGGACATTATGCACTTCTTCCCCAAGTTTAGGTGCGGGAGACGCATTTGAAAGTCCTCGGGAAAAACAGGTCAATCGGGGGTGCTCAAATTGCTCTCATTGACACCAGAGAAGGTGAAGTCATTTTTCTTTTCAACCGCCGTATGATTCGCCTTAAAGCCTTAAGGAGAAGGGTAGTAGCAATTATCTATGTAATTAAGGTCTTCAATGTTGGTTTAGTAAATTTTGCAGATACAGTGATTTGTGTCTTTTGTATTGATTTTGGTAATACTTTATGTAAATGCTTTGAATCAAGTGTAGATTTGTGGATCATAGATTAGGGGCATTCAATCACATGACCCTTTGATAAAACATCCTTAAGCAACATACAAACCTTACCATATCCGGATATCCCGTGTTAATCTGTTTTAGTAATGGATACAAAGACTTGGCTGCTCTCCATTTTCACTCTCTCCATTTTTCTCAAGTTTCTATCTTGATTGGTGACATATGACATAGCTAAGATTTTGTTATTTTAAATTACAACTCTAATTATGATTTAGATAATAAATACATTATATATTTATTTTAAAAAATTATTGTAATTCCACAATCTTAGCAACATGTCCATAAATAAAGCAACAAAAAAAATTCTCTTCCCACCTTTATTTCCTACGCAAGAATTTCATCTTTTAATTTCTTTATCAATTGATTTTTTTTATTATCATTTTTTTTTTCAAAACTTTTTGTTTAACAATTAGCTATTTTATTTTCTTTAAAGTAGGTGAAATAAAGTAGGAGAAATAATTGGCTCTTCTATTTTAGATTAATTTTTTATCACTTTTTTTGGAACTTTTTCTTTAAAATTAGATATTTTAATTTCTTTAAAATAGGTGAAATAAAATAGGGAGAAAATGAGAGAAATCTCTTGTATTCTAATTTTTTTTTAAAACTTTTTCTTTAATAATTATCTATTTTATTTTCTTTAAAATAGGTGAAATAAAATAGGAGAACTTGTAGACTCTCCTATTTTTGTAAAAAATTAAAATAGTTAGTAATTATTAAGGAGAAAGTTCTCAAAATGCAATAAAAAGGTTAATTTAAATAGAAATTAAAAGTTGGACCATGCGTATGAAAATAATTTAGGAAGAAAAGGCTTTTTGTTGCTATATTTATGAATAAGATAAAATGTTTCTAAGATTGTGGAATTATAATAATTTTTTAAAATAAATATATAATATATTTATTATCTAAATTATAGTTAGAGTTGTATTTTAAAATAATTAAATCTTAGCCATTTAATTTGAACTAGCCATATGTCACCAATCAAGACAGGAACATGGGGTAAATGAAGAGAGTGGAAATGGAGAGGAGCCAAGCCCGGATGCGAATTCAAGGTCACAAAATTTGGAGATACAATAATTATTACGAGTTTTGCTCGATTTTCTAACCAAACTTAAGTTTTACTTTCTTGTAAGAAAAATAAAATTAATATCATAATTACTTTTACTTTTCTAAAAGGAAAAAATATAAAACTCTTCCATATTTGTCAAACCTCTTTCTTGAAGAAAAGCTTTTGGACATTAACACAATAACATACACAATATAGTCGTTTAAAAAATTTTGTTTAGAGGGAGATTTTCTCCAAATAGGTTTTAGGTTTTTCAATATTATTTTTAATATGTAGGTCATTTGACCAAATCATATTAACAATATGTTTTTCGTACTTATTTTTCTTTGTCAACTGATTTATCGTCTTTATGGTTTGCAAACTATAAGCTTCCGCATGACACCCCCTCGATTTCGAACCCAACAAGTGGCATCAGAGCCTATGGTTCAATAGTCTGATGGTTCAGATTGAGGACATGTTGAGATCAAAATTGCAACCAATTTGATGATAATGAAGATCTTTATCTAGCTACATATGGAAAAAGTTTCAAACAAATTTTCAACAATCTTGCTGATAATCCATCTTTAAATCCCAAATCAATTTTCAACCCATGTTTATGGGCTCCAACTTTCAACCCCTGCTAATTTTTATGCTTGGGATCCTTTCAACTCACGCATATATATACTTTTAACGCATGAGCTCCACTTTTAACCCGTGCTCACTTTCAATGCACAAGGTTCCACTTCAATCCTATTCACTAATAATACATGGCTCTAATAATATCAACTCATGCTTTATTTTTAACGCATAGAGTTTTAATTTTAACACATATCAACTTTTAATCATGGTAAGAATCACATATCAACTTTTAATCATGGTAAGCATCAGTGGTATATTAAGATCGTGTGAAGAAGGAAGATCAAGATTATTTTGTCAGAAAATTAAGTCAAAAGGGGAGATTTGTTACGATTTTTGCCCTGATTTTCTTACCAAATATAAGTTTTACTTTTCTTAAAAGGAAAATAAAAGTAATACCATAATTACTTTTATTTTTTTAAAAGAAAAATATAAAACTCTTCCTAATTTAACAAATTTCTTTCTTGGAGGAAAGGTTTTGGACATCTATAAATAAAAGGCTCCCCTTTTCATACCATAACACAATAACATCCACAATATAGTCGTTTAAAAAGTTTTGTTTAGAGGGAGATTTTCTCCCAATAGATTTTAAGTTTTTCAATATTATTTTTAATATGTAGGTTGTTTGACCAAACCATATTAATAATATATTTTTAATATTTGTCTTTCTTTGTCAACTGATTTATCGTCTTTATGGTTTGCAAACTGTAAGCTTTCGCATGATGACCTCTTGATTTCGAACCCAACAATAATTACTCCCAAAATCACTTTACACAAGGTGTTGTATGTGCTAACTTTTAAGTATAATCTCATTTGAGTTCATTATTTGACTTTTTCAATAAAGTGCATAACTTTGTTCACTAATGCACTCTGTCTACTACAGGGCCCTTCACTAAAGAGACCTCTGGTGATTGGTATTAGCATGATGGTGACATTGCCACTATATATGGCTTCCTTGTGATGTTGTGTTTCTGACAAAAGATTTTTGAGTTTTGAGTTTATTTCTGCTGGAACAAATTCTTCTTACATGAATAAGTGTGTCACTGATACTTGTTGGTTGAAGGTGTATTTATGAATGAAAAATGGAGGAAAAAAATAGTAGACGGAAAGAGAATCACTAAAATGGAAAGTGTACTTTTTTATAGAAAGCTTACTAAATTCTCTCACATTGGTGGGAGAAAGAAGCTTTCATGTGTTTATATTGAGAAACGCATCTCCACATGGATAGTGAGGCAAGAACAAGGTGGTGCCTCGCGCCGTCATCGTCGTCGCTCCCTCAGCTCAGCTTCGAATTTGGATTCGGATTTATCAAAAGATCGATGAGATCTATTTTTTAGACAAAATTTATTTGAAACTTGATGAATAAATGAAATTTTAATCCAAAAAAAATGATAGAAATATTTTTCTCCATGTGCGGGCGCATTTCGGATGTTATGCAAACGCATGCACAACGCACCTCGAAGGGATGCGATCATTCGAGGTAAAAGGCACACTGTTTTGTGCAATAGGGCGATCTGCGCGCACACCTCGATAACCTGCGGGCGCAGGTAGTCACTGAAATTTGGACAGTGTCACCTGCGGCCGCAGATCGGGCGCAGTTCTAGTACAGACTGGGCTCTGGTGTCGTGACTATATTGAATAGGTGCCTTTTTGCTAAACCAATGCTTCCTTTTCGAAGGGGCACATTAAAACTATAAATAACTGACATATTCCTCAGGTATAGACATGATTTTTGACAGCAAAAACACTCTTCTTCTCTACAAAAACTTGTTGTGATCATTAGCCGTTGCGTGAGTTCGACGAATCCAATAATTTGAGGTACCACTATTGTTGGATTGAAAACTATTTTATCTTAGGAGAAAAATTCCATAACCTCGGGTACAGTGAGAGAAATTATTCCTTAATGACACTTCGTAAAGTCAGGGGACTTGGCTTTAAATTTCTGTTTTATCTTCTTTTTGAAATATAACACACTTCTTGGATAGATTAATTTTAATCTTGTGTTGAAGGTGTTGTGTAACTTCATAGGTGTTCTTATTTTTGAACTTGAACTTGTGTTGAAGTTTTTGTTTGCCTAAATACAGATTTGTGTACCCGAAAATATTGAAAATAACAATATTAAGAGATAATCCGAAACTGTATAGCTTGGTTTCTAGAGATTAAAGCTTTAAGCTTTCTACTCCGTTTGAACTTAACTAGTTATTTGAAGATATAAAATCTTCATCACATGTTAAAGATCACTCGGTTGACGATTAGAAGTCATAAAAACTTCATCATTAAACTAGAAACAAGAGGTGCTTAAAGTTGCTGAAACTTTATTAATGGTATTTTGATATACTAAAGTTACTGTCTTGTTGTGAATGGAAAATGACTATGGATAATCAAGTGCATGATGTTGCAATGACTGTGGTAGCAACTAGTGTTGCCACAACAAATCGTACGAATGCTCCACCGGCAATGGCACTAGCAGAGAAACCCAAAATGTTTGCGGGTATTAACTTCAAAAGGTGACAACAGAAAATGTTTTTCTACCTTACAACTCTTTGTCTTCAAAGGTTCACATTTGAGGAAGCTCCAGAGGTGCCCGAGGGAACCTCTGAACAAGAGTGATTTGTGATTGTGGATGGTTTGAAATACTTCAATTTTCTTTGCAGGAACTACATCTTTAGTGGTCTCCAAGATGATCTCTACAATGTGTATAGTGGAACAAAGACAACAAAAGAATTGTGGGAGCGCTGGAACAGAAGTACAAGACAGAGGATGCAGGAACTAAAAAGTTCTTCGTTGCAAGATTCCTGGAATATAAAATGATAGACATCAAGTCTGTTATCTCCCAAGTACAGGAAATGTAAGTGATCATCCATGATCTCCTTGCGGAAGGTATGATTTTGACAAATACCTTTGTTGAACAGTTTAAAAATATTCTTAGTATTCACATAAATTTTATTGTAGGGTTGATCATAAATAAAGCGTTTCAAGTAGCAGCAATAATAGAGAAGCTACCACCCATGTGGAAGGACTTCAAGAACTATTTGAAACACAAACGTAAAGAGATGTCTGTCAAAGATTTAATCGTAAGATTGAGCATTGAAGAAGACAATAAAGTTGTAGAAAGAAGGTCGAGAGAAAATTCTATAATGAATGAAGCAAATATAATAGAAAATGACCATAACTCCAAAAAGCGCAAGAAAATGACCATAACTCCAAAATGACCAGGACTCATCCTTTTGGAAAGAGGCAGTCGATAGTAAGATTGATTCAATATTATGCGACCATACGTAGGAGTTGGTTGATCTTTCTCCAGGAAATAAACCTTTAGGTTCTAAATGGATCTTCAAAAGAAAAACGAAAGTTGATGGTACTATTGACAAATACAAGGCAAGACTTGTTATAAAAGGCTTTAAACAAAAGGAAGGTCTTGATTACTTTAATACATACTCGCCAATAATGAGGATAACGTCAATTTGGATGTTAATTGCCTTGGCGGCAGTATCCATCAAATAGATGTGAAAATAGCATTCCTAAATGGAGAATTGAAGGAAGAAATTTACATGGAACCTAAGGGTTTTGTGGTTCCAGGAAAAAAAATAAGGTGTGTAAACTTGTTAAGTCACTTTATGGACTAAAAAAAATACCTAAACAATGGCATGTGAAGTTTGACCAAACCATGTTGGCAAATAGATTCAAGATTAATGAATGTGATAAATGTGTTTACATTAAAGACACTCCAAATCACCAAGTCATTGTTTGTTTATATGTGGATGATATATTGATCATCAATAGAGACATTTCAAATATAAATGTTACAAAATGAATGCTTGAGAGCAAGTTTGATATGAAAGACCTTGGAGTTGCGATGTGATCTTAGGAATAAGAATCCATAGAACACCCAAGGATTGGCAATGTCACAGTCTCACACATCAAAAAAGTACTTGAAAAATTCAAGTATATGAAATTCGGTATTGCCAAGACTCCATTAGATGTGAGCTTCGCACTTCGAAAAAATAAAGGTGAAAGTGACTCACAATTGGAGTACGTAAGAGTATTGAGATGTTTAATGTATATAATGAATTGTACACGACCAAACATAGCATGCGTTATTAGTAAATTGAGTCGGTACACGAGTAATCCCAATAAAACTCATTGGATGGTAATGAAAAGTGTTTTGGGGTATCTTAAATACACTCAAGACTATACTTTGCATTATAATAAATATTCTACGGTAGTTGAAGGATATAGTAATGCAAATTGGATCACCGAATCGAATGAAGTAAAATCCACGAGTGAATATGTATTTACTATTGATAGAGGAGTGATCTCTTGAAAATTATCCAAACAAACATGTATTGCTCACTCTACAATGGAATATGAATTTATTGCATTGGATAAAGCCGGTGAAGAAGCAGAATGACTCTGAAATTTCTTGAAAGATATTCCTCATTGGCTCAAACTAGTGGCACCAATATGTATACACTACGACAGCCAAGTGGCAATAGGTAGGGCAGGGATCATGATGTACAATGGTAAATCTCGTCACATAAGACGGAGACATAATACCATTAGAGAACTTCTCTCTAGTGGAATTATCACTGTTGACTATGTGAAGTCAAAGGATTATGTGTCGAATCCACTTACAAAAGGCCTGTCTAGAGAATGAGTTGAGAGGATATCCAAGGGAATGGGTTTAAGGCCTAGGACAAGTCAGCATGGCGGTAACTCTACGTAGCAGACTGGAGATCCCAAGTTCTAGGTTCAAAGAGATCAAACAAAGTTGTGTCTGACAGGCTCAACATTGTCATTATACCCAACCCATTCTCACGATGTAGATAATGTTTAGTAAATGAGGATAAGACTTATGGTGTCAAATCTTTTAATGATTATCTAAATTTGGCAGATTTGACCAAATAGTTTAATCTACAAGATTGAACATTTAGAAATAACCTATGTGAGGGCGAAGTGGAAGCTGCTTAAAGGAGAATGTTAGTAAAGGCCTATTCTCTAAGTTCTTATGAAATCGAGACGTGTTCATGGTTGAAAAGAATAAAATCATGAGACCCATAAATGGTGAAAGACTTATTGTGTGACATGTGTTGTCTAGGTGTACATTAAATCTCGACGGTTTAAAGATATCAAATGTACCGATTGACCGAGTGCATCCAATGGATGTTCACACGAAAAGTTCAAAGGAAAACTCACTTATCTAGATGTAATCAGTCTGTGCTAAATGATCACATGCTTGTCCGTAAATTCTTCAAAAGATAGTCATTCCCCATTCATCTGGGGGATTGTTGGTTTAAGGTGTATGTATGAATGAAAAATGAAGGACAAAATATTAGAGGAAAAAAGAGTCACTAAAAATAGAAAGTGTACTCTTTTATTAAAAGCTTACTAAATTCTCCCACGTTGGTGGGAGAAAGAAGCTTTTATGTGTTTATATTGACAAACACATCTCCACATGGATAGTGAGACAATAACAAGGTGGTACCTCACACCGTCGTTGTCGTCGTCGTTGTCGCTAGCTCGGCTCGGCTTCGGCTTTGAATTTAGATTTGAAAAATGATCGATGAGATCTATTTTTTTAGTCAAAATTTATTTGAAACTTGATGAACAAGTGAGATTTTAATCCCAAAAATCTTATAGAAATATGTTTCTCCATGTGCGGGCGCATTTCGAATGCTATGCAAATGCATGCACAACGCATCTCGAAGGAATGAGACCCTTCGAGGTAAAAGGCACACTGTTTCGCGCAATAGGGCGATCTGCGCGCGCACTTCGGTAACCTGTGAGCACAGGTGTAGCGCAGGTAGTCTCTAAATTTTAAACTGTGTCACCTGCGACCGTAGATCTGGTGCAGTTCCAGCACAGACTGGGCGCAGGTGACGTGACTGTACTGAATAGGTGCCTTTTTGCTGAACCAATGCTTCCTTTCTGAAGGGGCACATTAAGGCTATAAATACCTGACATATTCCTCAGGTATAGACATGATTTTTGATTGCTAAAACCCTCTTCTTCTCTACAAAAACTCGTGGTGATTATTAGCCGTTGAGTGAGTTCGACGAATCCAATAATTTGAGGTACCACTATTGTTGGATTGAAAACTATTTTATCTTAGGAGAAAAATTCCATAACCTTGGGTACAGTGAGGGGAATTATTATTTAAGGACTCTCCGTGAAGTCGGGGAACTTGGCTTTAAATTTCTGTTTCATCTTATTTCTGAAATATAACACACTTCTTGGATAGATTAATTTTAATCTTGTGTTGAAGGTTTTGTGTAACTTTATAGGTGTTCTTATTTTTAAACTAAAACTTGTATTGAAACTGTTGTTTGCCTAAATACAGATTTGTGTACCCGAAAACATTCAAAATAACAATACTAAGTCCTGTATTATGAACAAGTGTGTTGCGTCTGGTGAGTGTAATGTGAATAGGTATAATGTGTCTTCTAGTAATACAAGTGTATCTAATACTGATCATTTTTCATCTCTTCATATGCGTATTTCTGTTTCCAGTAATAAAAATGTAATGTTTGTTCATAATTCTACTGCATCTATTCAGAACAATGTAGACTTGCTGTGACACCATAGACTTGGTCAGGTACCCTTTTGTAAGATGAGGTGCATATCTACCATTCCTGCCACCTTCTCCCTAAAACAATCTTTTTCTGTTGCCATTTGTCTCATGGAAAGTCAAACTAGACTACCTTTTAGCCAAAGCCAATTCAGGTCCCAGACCAAATTTGAATTGGTTCATGTGGATTTTTGGGATCCCTACCATACAACCACTCATGACAACTACAAATACTTTATTACTCTAGTAAATGACTATACTAGATCTATTTGGACACACCTTTTGAGCATCAAGAGCCACGCTCTGCATGTATTGAATGCTTTTAACCTTGGTAGAAAATCACGAGAAAAATGAGTTGAAAAACCTCCTAAGTCTTTAATTAAAAAAAGGGGATAAATGAGTCCCACAATATTATTACGTTAAAAAATAAAGTTGCTTAAACAACTGAGAAAGTTGTTCGATAACTACATTAGTTTTCTCAACAACTATCAAAGTTGTCGAACAACTATGCAAAGTTGTTGGAGCGAAAATGTTTAAAAAAAACTGAATTTTTTTTGTCCCTTTTACCTAATTCTTAAAACTTGAACGACCCTCACTTAACTAGGAAACTTGTTTGTCTCTTTTAATTCAAGGTCCCGAAAACCAGTTTCAAACTACCATAAAAAACATCAGGTCAGACAATAGCCTGGAGTCACTTGGGATAAGGGTTCATCCAAACCCCCTTCGACGGAAAATTATACTTTATCTATGGTTAACAATATTTTTTATGTAAATATAGTAGATGTTGAACCCCTACGATTAGTAAGTATGTTCACTTGTAAACCCCCTTAATGAAAATTCTGGCTCCACCACTGATCACATGTTCAACTTTGTATAGTCGAACCTATAATTTATATTACATACAAATTGGATTTTTTAAAATCTTTCTTTTATAATTCAATATAGTACTACATTCGTATATTATGATACAAAAACATGCCTATACTTTTTGTACTCGTTAATGCATGTGATATAAAAATTGTCGATGCTAAAAAAACTAAATACCTACGTTAAATATGGTCTTTAAGAACCTGTTACTTGTCAATTTTACCCCAAATTAAAAAAAATCGCAAAGATAGAGCAAAGAAAAGTAGAAAATGAGAATATCGTGCAAGTGAAATTACTAGTAAAAAGTTATTTTTTCATTGAATTTGTTCACTGAAAATTTTCGTTAGTTATTCTAGATATTTAGAATGAATCATTGAAAAAAAATTATTAATATAAAAATTAGGATGCTCCACAACGTTTCAGTGAGAATACATTTTTCATCACACATATTTTCAGTGAGTTGATTTGGTAAAAAATGAGTGAAAAATTATATTTTATTACCAACCCCAGCTATACACAACCTCTATTTCTAGGAAAGAACTAGATAAGAATGCCTGTACAAAGCACGGCTCCAATACATAATTTTATATATATTTATATCGATATCTATATTTATATTTATATCTACATCTATATATATATTAAATTAAATTAAATTAAATTAATACATTTCAATATACAACAATATCACTATCACGAATATATCATAAGATTTCAAATGTATATTTTATACAACCATAGGAATATCATACTACTTGATGCTCACATGACACTAACATACTATAGTGATTTTTGTCTATTTACATTGATATATATGCATTTATAAATTCTACAATAGAAGATGCATTTTTCCTTTCTGATGTGTTCAATCTCTTGAACATTCATGATCAATACATATTAAATTAAATTTAAAAATTAAATTGATTTAGAAATTCAAAATCTAAATATACACATTTTTTTTCTCGTTGAAAGGATGCATCTCTTTCTAACCATGATTCACAAATCATGATTCACATTTAGGTGTTATCCTTGAAGGATGTGTTGAAATTTCATTCAGTACAGAATATGATAAAACTTTTTTATTTAAAGAAGACAAATACAAAAGCTATTAGGATAAAAGTTTCAATTACCTAAGCTTCTGTGAACTATATTTGTGAAAAATCAATATAAACAAGAAAATATTTTGAAGGAAATCCTTGGGGAAAGGCAACGTATTGTTTATAATTTAATAAAGTAATTAAATAAGTTGTACTGATCACACAGTTAAAATATAGACACGGACGTGAAAATAGCTATCGTCGAAGAGACGAAACTGCAAAGCAGACATTTAAAGACATATATATTAAATAAATTTTTAAATAAATATGCAAACTATTTTAAAGAAAAACTGAGCAGATCGTAAAATTTGATATGACAACTAAAAACAACAAATGATAATGATTTGTCAATACTCAATAGTATAAGGACCAAAGTTCACATTTTGCTAGTAATAATTAAAGGCCTAACTATTTTCAACATATATACATATCTACCCCCAAACCCTAATATCTAACCCCTTTAAATTTACGCTCCTTGTTACTGAGCCTTCGCCGTGCCACCTCTTTGCCATCATTTATCTATTCCTCCAAAACCCTAAGCTCCATCTTGATTTTTGTTTCAAAATTCAACGAAAATATCGATGTCAAAGAGTTCTAAAATGCTTCAATACATTAATTTTTGTATGCGTGTTATCATCCAAGATGGTCTCAATTGATCGAAAAATTCATGGTGTTCGACCAACACATGTACCTCGCTCTCGGAGAGCAAAATACATAATACAGATAATTTTTTCTTAAAACACATGCTAAAATTAAATTAAAATTATCCATTTTATCAAAAAACACATATTTGCTAAAAAGCATAGAAAATTATAGCTTGTTGAAGGAATAAATAAATGTGCGAAAAAAAATGAATAAGAAGGTAGAGAAACTTACATATGCGAGAATTGAGAATTGATGAGAGGAGATTATTGTGTAATATGAAACACTTTGGTTTATTTATTTGTAATGTCATTTAATATCCATGTGGTGAAAACAATAGCCACATGGATAGATATTTATGTGGTAAACTAATAATTCCTTCGTCGTACTTCCTCAGTTTTATTTTAGTTAACCCACTTTTAAAAATATTTATTTTAATTTAGTTGTCTCTTTAATGAATTCAAGAGGATTTGAATATGTTCTTCCAATAATGTCCTTATCAATAAATGATTAAACAAATTGTATATACTCAAATTTATATTTTCAAAGTATAATTAATAAGCTAATTTGGTAAAATAGACCCCTAATAATATTTTTTTTTAATGGGTGTGCTATGTCCATAGGAGTCAACTAATACAAACGAAAAGAGTATTTTATTTATCCCCATTTGATCGGGCACATTTAAAAAAAAATTCATAAGATTTACAAAATTGTTAAAGTCACTTTAATGTTTACTTTTTAATTATTTTTTTCTTATTATGTGGGACACAATAAAAGTAAAATGAAAATATTGGCATAAAATAGTTGTCAAATAAGAAAAGTTGACTTTTTTAGGACGAATTTAAAAGAAAATAGTTGACTCTTAAAATAAAATGAAGGAAATATAAATTTTGACATTTTTTTTTAAACATTTATTACATATAATGAAATAGATATAAAAATATATTGTAATGTGCATGTGATTCAACTATAGCCACATGAATAGATAGATATTCACATGTGGAGGAAAAGTAGAAGCGTGAAAAGATATTTTTGTACAATTATTACAATAATAAAATAGATATGAAAAAATAAAAATATCCTTAATTATTAAAATAGATTTGAAATTCCCAAACTACCCTTGATCGTCCTCAACTCTCCTTGCTATATAGTAGAAATATTTGTTTTAATTTAGTTGTCCCTTTAATGAAATCAAGAGGATTTGAATATGTTCTTCCAATAATACCCTAATCAATAAATGATTAAACAAATTATATATACTTAAATTATATTTTTGAAGCATAATTAATAAGCTAATTTGGTAAAATAGACCCTTAATAATACTTTTCTTAATGGGTGTGTCATGTCCATAGGGGTCAACTAATACGAACAGAGAGAGTATTTTATTTATCACCATTTGATCGGACACAAAATTCTTTTAAAAAATAATGAATTCATAAGATTTATAAAATTGTTAAAGTCACTTTAATGTTTACTTTTTAATTTTCTTTTCTTATTAATTGGGACACAATAAAAATAAAATAAAAATAAGGGCATAATATAGTTGTCAAATAAGAAAAACTGACTTTTTTTTAGGATGAATTTAAAAGAAAATGGTTGACTCTTCAAATAAAATGGAGGAAATATAAATTTTGACAATTTTTTTGACATTTATTACATATAATGAAATAGATATAAAAATATATTGTAATATGCATGTGGTTCAACTATAGCCACATGAATAGATAGATATTCACATGTGGAGGAGAAGTAGAAGCATGAAAAGATATTTTTTGTACAATTATCACAAATATAACATAGATATGAAATATCAAAATATCCTTAATTATTAAAATAGATTTGAAATTTCAAAACTACCCTTGATCGTCCTCAACTCTCCTTTCTATATAGTAAAAATAATAATGGAGATATTGTGAGAAAATACTAAATTTCTCCTCAAAATTTGTTGAAGTTTTTCAAATAAATTTATGAGGGTCAATCAGGGACTACCCCACTTATATATAGCTCAAAGATTTGATTCAAAAGTTAAAGATTCTTTTACAAGTACAAATATTTAGGGTCCATTTCATCATGCTGGCATGGAATTATGATATGAAATAATGATTTGAAATTATCAAATGAAGTTGAAGTATTATTTTGACGTACAATTTGAATGTTGTATATTTTCTCATGAATAAAAGAATCTCATAAATTGTGAAAACTATCAAAATTGCCCAAATTCATTATACAATCTTACTAAATGAGCAAAGTTTATAACACTATATAATGACTATCAGAAAGCTATTATAAAAAAATACAACTATTGAGCTTATTAATTGACATTGTATTGATTTTAGTTAGTTAGTTAACAATGCTAATTCACATTGTTAGTTAATAGTTAAGTAGTTAGTATTTTCTGTTAAGCCAGCTGTCACCAGCTTTTAGAAGCAGTAGGTTAGTTAGATATTTTTTTCCATTCTCTATAAATGTTGTACTACATTTAGTTCTTCATTTTTTGAGCTTCACCATACAAAAATGAGAAATTCCTTTTCCCTCAATTTATTTCTCTTTGTTTCAAAGCTTGGTAGCTTCTAGAATTCATCATTAATGGTGAGTTTCAAGCTTCTCATCACAATTTAGCTTGAATTTAACATGGTATTAGATCCTAAGATCGTCTTCTCCATCGTTCATTCCTCCTTCTGCAAACCCTAACTTCAAAATTTCGATTTCCCTATTGAAATTTCAGTTTTCTTTGTCAGTTGTTCTTCAATTTTATACGTTTTCTCGATCTTACAGCAGCCAATTAGTGTGTATTTTCCTATATTCGGTTGTTTTCAGCTTCAGTTTCCTTCTCAATTTTGCGTTTGATTCTTACAAAATTGTTCGATTTGAATTTGGACATTCAGAAATCTTCATCTCTACTTTTCTTTCATTTTTCCTGTTTTGTGTTGTTTGATTCACTACAATGGTAGAAGTTGCATACCTAAGTACAAATAAGATGAATGAAACAGGTAGTCCTTTCTATATACATCCATCTGATAGTCCTGGGGCAACTCTTTCACTTGTTCCCTTTGATGGAATTGGATATCGCTCTTGGAGGCGAGGAGTCCTTCGATCCTTATCGGTGAAAAATAAACTAGGGTTCATTAATGGAGAATGTAAGAAACCAGCTTCAAATAATCCAAACTTTCGACAATGGAAAAGATGTGATGACATGGTTACCTCTTGGATTCTTAACTTCTTGAGCAGAGAAATTGCTGATAGTGTGGAGTATGTAGGTGATGATCTAGAGTTATAGACAGAATTGGAGGATCGTTATGATCAAACTAATGGTGCAAAGTTGTATCAGATTCTAAAGAAAATTAATGACCTTAGCCAAGAAATTTTGGATATCACAGCATATTACACCAA
Organism: Capsicum annuum; assembly: GCF_002878395.1. Lineage (NCBI taxonomy): Eukaryota > Viridiplantae > Streptophyta > Magnoliopsida > Solanales > Solanaceae > Capsicum > Capsicum annuum. The sequence continues at coordinate 200,292,374 of NC_061116.1, read as the reverse complement.
AATGAAAAAGCTCTGGGAGAAGCTGAACAATTTGAGCATTAAGACTCAGTACAAATGTGTGTGTCTGTGGAGCAAAGGAAAGCATGCACAAGATAACAACCAATACTTCAACAACCATGGTAGCAATAGATTTCAAAGGCCACAGAACAATTACAACCAATTCCAAAGATAACAACAGTATGGACAATACAATTCTAATCAGTCCTATAGGTATGACAACAAAAGCAAAGGTGTGGCAGTTAATTCAGCAGGGCTAGCTTATGATCTCAACTTGGACAAGGAAGCACATCAGGAAGTCAGGCTGATAATCAAAATATCAGTATCACTAAGGATCAATATGGACAACTTACTCATCTACTGTAGCAATTTTAGGTAACCAAAATTTTGGCTAACTCAGGCAACATGCAGATGACTAGTCCAACTTTGAACTTCACAGGTCTTATTGCTTGCACTTCTTCTATAGACTTTGACAAACTCTCATGTGAATGTTATAAGGAAAAACGTGATTTGTGGATTTTGGACTCAGGAGCATCTCATCATATTACCTTTGACAAAAACCATCTCACAAAAATTCTAGTATTACCATATCCTCTTCTAGTTAGATTGCCTAATGGCTACAGAGTTAAGGTCACAGAAGTGGAAAATGTGCAACTTACACCCAAAATCACATTAAATAATGTCCTTTTAATTTCATATTTTAAGTATAATCTGATTTCCATCAATACGTTGACAGTACATCTCAAGTGTATTGTGTCTTTTTCTGATACTTCTTGTCTTCTGCAGGCCCCTTCACTGAAGAGGCCTCTGGAAATTGGTAAAGTGCAGGATGGTTTGTACCTCTTATGCTCAGAATGTCTTCAAAAGAGCAAGTCTAGTGCATCAACAAAAGTTTCTGATTTTTTTTCTTCTAATAGCAGTGATAAAGTGCATTGTCGGTGTAATTTTCACTCCTGCTTGTCTCACTCAACTACATCCAACTCTATAAATACCATTTCTGATAATAAAGACAATGTTGTTAGTGTTGATGTTAATACAATCTCTAGGTCTTTTCCTGTTGATAATGCCGATCTGTTGTGGCATTACAGACTTGGCCATGTTCTTTTTGTAAAAATGAAAAGTATATCCTCAATTCTTGTAGTTTTCTCACCCAAACAATCTTTTTTTATCCCATTTGTCCTATGGCAAGACAAATAAAATTGCCTTTTTAGAAAAAGACTCACCATAGTGTTGCCATTTTTAATCTAGTTTATGTCGATCTGTGAGGTCCTTACTATGAACCAACACATGAAAAGTTAAGATATTTTATCACCTTTGTAGATGATTTCAATAGGTATACATGGACCCATCTTCTTAGCCACAAAAGTAATTCTCTACATATAATAAAAGCCTTTGTTAACATGGTTGAAAATCAATTCAAAATCAGTATAAAAACAATACGATCAAACAATGGATTTGAATTCACTAACACTGAATCCACCCTGTTTTTTCTATCCAAAAGCATCCTTCATAAAAAATCTTGCCCACACACCTCAACAGAATGGCGTGGTGGGAAGAAATCATAACTACTTGCTTGAGACAGCCAGGGCTCTCATTTTCCAGTCAAAACTTCTAATAAGGTATCGGGGATAATGTATTTTAACTTCCACCTATATCATAAATAGACTTCCTTCTGTACCTCTCAACAACAAGTGTCCTTATGAGTTATTATACAACAAAAACCCCTTCTATTCACTTCTAAAAAGTTTGGATGCTTGTGTTACCCAACTATACCTAAGTCCTAAAGAACTAAATTTGATCCTAGAGCATCTCTACATGTGTTCGTGGGACATCCCTTTGGTACAAAAGGATATAAAGTGTTGAGTTTGCCCACTAAGAAACTTCATATCTCCAGAGATGTTACATTTCATGAAATAATTTTTCCTTTTGTACTCACTATAGATCCTACTTATTTCTCTTTTTCTCATCTTAAGTCTGATTCTTTGTCTAAGTATTCGTTCTTTCCCACTTCCTATTCCTTTTCAGATACTTCTTTTAGTTTTGTCCAACGTGATTAAAGGGTGCCAAATGATACAGTTCCTATTATGTCTCCAGAGTTCTCATCCCCAGTTATTTGTTCACCTCCCCCTCTTCAAGAGTCTTCACCCTTGCCTCAGCCTGCTCCATCACTTAAGTTTAAACCTAGAAAGTCATCTAGGATCCATAAGGTACCCAGTTACTTATCTAATTTTGTACATTCTCTGCCCACCTCACACTCAACCTCATCAAATCCTTCATCACTTACTGCATGTTTTACTCTTAACAACCACATTGCTCCTGAAGATCTGACTTCTACTAGTCAACTATTTGTATTAAACATTACTCATGATTGTGAGCCATCTACCTATGAAGAGATAGCTCTTGATCCTGCTTGGCAAACAGCCATAACTCAGGAATTTATTACTTTTCATGACAACAATACTTGGTCTCTTGTGAATTTACCTATTGGAAAGAAAAAAATTGGTTGTAGGTGGGTATATAAAATAAAACACAAAGCTGATGGAACTGTGGATAGATATAAAGCTAGGTTAGTAGTAAAGGGTTATACCCAATATCATGGCATAGACTACACATAAACTTTCTCACCAGTAGTCAAAATGACAACCGTGAGAGCACTAATTGCTATTACTGCAAAGAAACACTGAATATGTATCAACTTGATGTGAATAATGCGTTTTTACATAGTGATTTGCATGAGGAATCATTTATGGAAGTCCCTCCAGGTCCTGTTGTACCTCACGCAGTAGTGGTTTGTAAGCTTAACAAGTCCCTTTATAGTTTGAAACAAGCAAGTAGACAATGGTATGAGAAGTTAATTGCAGCTCTCAGTTCAAGAGGTTACACTCACTCACTGCATGACTATGTTTCCAACATAAAAAATAAACTTTAACCACAAATAAAAATATGAAGAAATAAGTTTTATTGATAAACGATATGGGTACAAATCTGTTCCTCTTTCTTGATTCTTCTCTCTTGATTTTCTTCGTAATTCGAGGGTCATTAGTGGTGTATTTTCCGAATGTAGGCATATTTAGATTTGATATGAATTTTTCTATAATTCGAGGACCGTTAGTGGCATATTTCTCGAACATAGGAATATTTGAATTTGATCTCCATGAAAGAAGGATGGCGTATTTCTCGAACATAGAAATATTTGGATTTTATCTCCATGATAGGAGGATTTACGGATCTTTCTTGATGTATTTGATTATCAAGAAAAGTATATTTTGATCACTTTATGAATATCCCGTAAATTTAGATCCCGTAAATTTTTTAGAGATATTGGAGATCTCGATCTTTTTACAAATACCCATGAGTTTATGGGATATTCAAGATGCCTGTTTCAGGGAATATGTTACCCTTTAAATAGGCGGAATTTAGGATGAAGTAGCCTCCTAGAACTCTAACAGAATTTGAATTATTTTTGAAGAGTCCCAAAAATTTTAGATGTCTACAGACTATTCTTTGTTTTATAGAAAGAGGGACACTTCCATTGTTTTCTTAGGGGTTTATGTGGATGATGTTTTTCTCACAGGAACTGATATTGAAGAAATCACTCTACTTAAGAGTTTTCTTTATGAATATTTCAAAATTAAGGACCTTAGAAATCTGCACTATTTCCTAGGCTTAGAGATCTTGTATAACGATGATGGAATCCTTATCTCTCAAAGAAAATTTGTCTAGGACCTTCTCAAGGAGTTTCATTGCAGCAATCTCACCCCCTTAACATCTCCTTTGGATCCCACAGTGAAACTTAGAGCTCATGAGAGGAAGCCCTTGAGTGATCCTACTCTATATAGAAAATTAGTTGGGAAACTAAATTTCCTCACAAACACTAGACTTGACATAGCATATGGAGTGCAACATTTAAGCCAATACATACAAGATCCCAGGGAACCCCACCTTCAAGATGCTTTTCATATGTTGAGATATCTCAAGAAAGATCCTACCTTAGGTATTTTCATGTCATCTACTCCTAATTTTGAAGTTCAAGACTTTTGTGACTCTGATTGAGCGTCCTGCCCCGATTCTAGAAAATATGTCACTGGTTACCTTGTTCTATTGAGAGGCAGCCCTATCAGCTATAAGTCTAAGAAGCAGGAAACCATTTTCTTATCTTCTGCAGAAACTGAATATAAGTCCTTGAGAAAGGTAGTTGGAGAACCAGTCTGGTTGCATAAGTTGTTCAATGAACTGACAGTTTCTTTTCTTGGCCCTTTTCCTGTATATTGTGATAGACAATCTGTACTTCATACTACAAAATACCCAATTTTCATGGAAGAACCAAGCATATAGAGATGGATTGCCACTTTGTCAAATCCAAGCTCCAAGAGGGATTGATTTCACTCAACCATATCAACACTTGTGATCAGTTGACAGACGTTCTTACCAAGGCTCTCACTGGCATCAAACACTCTATTATGATGGACAAGTTGGTTGTGCTACCTATTTCTCTTTTTCTCATCTTAAGTTTGATTCTTTGTCTAAGCATTCTTTCTTTCCCACTTCCTATTCCTTCTCAGATACTCCTTTTAGTTTTGTCCAATGTGATCAGAGGGTGCCAAATGATACAGTTCCTATTATGTCTCCAGAGTTCTCATCCCCAGTTGTTTCTTCACCTTTCCATCTTCAAGAGTCTTCACCCTTGCCTCAGCCTGCTCCATCACTTAATTTTGAGCTTAGAAAGTCAACTAGGATCCATAAGGTACCCAGTTACTTATCTGATTTTGTACATTCTCTGCCCACCTCACACTCTATTTCATCAAATCCTTCATCACTTACTGCATATTTTACTCTTAATAACCACATTGTTCCTGAAGATCTGGCTTCTACTAGGCGATTATTTGCATTAAACATTACTCATGATTGTGAGCCATCTACCTATGAAGAGGTAGCTCTTGATCCTGCTTGGTAAACAGCCATGACTCAGGAATCTATTGCTTTTAATGACAACAATACTTGGTCTCTTGTGAATTTACCTGTTGGAAAAAAAACAATTGGTTGTAGGTGGGTATATAAAATAAAATGCAAAGCTGATGGAACTGTGGATAGATATAAAGATAGGTTAGTAGTAAAGAGTTATACCCAATGTCATGGCATAGACAACACAGAAACTTTCTCACCAGTAGTCAAAATGACAACCGTGAGAGCACTAATTGTTATTACTGCAAAGAAAAACTGTAATATGTATCAACTTGATGTGAATAATGCGTTTCTACATGGTGATTTGCATGAGGAAGAATATATGGAAGTCCCTCCAGGTCCTGTTGTACCTCACGCAGGAGTGGTTTGTAAGCTTAACAAGTCCCTTTATTGTTTGAAACAAGCAAGTAGACAATGGTATGAGAAGTTAACTGCAGCTCACAGTTCAAGAGGTTACACTCACTCACTGCATGACTATGTTTTCAACATAATTTAATTCATGGAAAATAAACTTTAACCACAAATAAAAATATGAAGGAATAAGTTTTATTGGTAAACGATGTGGGTACAAATCTATTTCTCTTTCTTGATTCTTCTCTCTTGATTTTCTTTGTAATTCGAGGGTCATTAATGGCGTATTTCTCGAATGTAGGCATATTTAGATTTGATATGAATTTTTCTATAATTCGAGGACCGTTAGTGGCGTATTTCTTGAACATAGGAATATTTGGATTTTATCTCCATGAAAGGAGGATGACGTATTTCTCGAATATAGAAATATTTGGATTTGATTTCCATGAAAGGAGGATTTACGGATCTTTCTTGATGTATTTGATTATCAAGAAGAGTATATTTTGATCACTTTATGAATATCCCGTAAATTTAGATCCCATGAATTTTTGAGAGATATTGGAGATCTCGATCTTTTTACGAATACCTATGAGTTTATGGGATATTCAAGATGTTTGTTTCAGGGAATATGTTACCCTTTAAATAGGCGGGATTTAGGATGAAGCAGCCTCCTAGAACTCTAACAGAATTTGGATTATTCTTGAAGAGTCCCAAAACTTTTAGATGTCTACAGACTATTCCTTGTTTTATAGAAAAAGGGACACTTCCATTGTTTTCTTGGGGGGTTTATACGGATGATGTTTTTCTCACAGAAACTGATATTGAAAAAATCACTCTACTCAAGAGTTTTCTTTATGAACAGTTCAAAATTAAGGACCTTAGAAATCTGCACTATTTCCTAGGCTTAGAGATCTTGTATAACGATGACGGAATCCTTATCTCTCAAAGAAAATTTGTCTAGGACCTTCTCAAGGAGTTTCATTGCAACAATATCACCCCCCTTAACATCTCCTTTGGATCCCACAGTGAAACTTAGAGCTCATGAGAGGAAGCCCTTGAGTGATCCTACTCTATATAGAAAATTAGTTGGGAAACTAAATTTCCTCACAAACACTAGACTTGACATAGCATATGGAGTGCAACATTTGAGCCAATACATGCAAGATCCCAGGGAACCCCACCTTCAACCTGTTTTTCACATGTTGAGATATCTCAAGAAAGATCCTACCTTAGGTATTTTCATGTCATCTACTCCTAATTTTGAAATTCAAGCCTTTTGTGACTCTGATTGAGCATCCTGCCCCGATTCTAGAAAATCTGTCACTGGTTACCTTGTTCTATTAGGAGGCAGCCCTATCAGCTATAAGTCTAAGAAGCAGGAAACCATTTCCTTATCTTCAGCAGAAGCTGAATATAGGTCCTTAAGAAAGGTAGTTGGAGAACTAGTCTGGTTGCATAAGTTGTTCAATGAACTGACAGTTTCTTTTCTTGGCCCCTTTCCTGTATATTGTTATAGCCAATTTGTACTTCACACTGCAAAGGACCCAGTTTTCATGAAAGAACTAAGCATATAGAGGCGAATTGCCACTTTGTCAGATCCAAGCTCCAAGAAGGATTGATTTCACTCAACCATATCAACACTTGTGATCAGTTGACAGACGTTCTTACCTAGGCTCTTACTGGCATCAAACACTCTATTATGATGGACAAGTTAGTTGTGCTCACCTCACCTCCAACTTGAGGGGGGGGAGGTATTGAGCTTATTTATTGACATGGTATTGATTTTAGTTAGTTAGTTAACAGTGCTAATTCACATTGTTAGTTAATAGTCAGGTAATTAGTATTTTCTGTTAAGCCAACTGTCCCCAGCTTCTAGAAGCAGTAGGTTAGATATTTTTTTCCCATTCTCTATAAATGTTATACTACATTTAGTTCTTCAGTTTTTGAGCTTCGCCATACAGAAATGAGAAATCCCTTTTCCCTCAATTTATTTCTCTCTGTTTCAGAGCTTGGTAGCTTCTAGAATTCACCATTAATGGTGAGTTCCAAGCTTCTCATCACGGTTTAGCTTGAATTTAACAACAACATTTATTGATTGAACTTTAGTTCAATAAGAAAGTAAAATTGAACATGAGTTATAGTGTAGTATTCTTTAAAATAATTCTTCCACATAGTTGAAGTGGGAGTTGATTTAAAGAAATAGTAAATTTTATGATGATGAGAGTAAAAGTTATATGAGATATAAATGATTTAAAGAGTAATAATATGAACTATAAATTTTATTTATATATGATATAAATAATTGTTAGATATAAATGGTGAAGTATTTTTCTATAGAATATAAATTTACGTGTCAATATTTGTATTTAAAAGAAACTCCAAATTATGATATGAAATCTTAAATCACACTTTTTGGAGAAATTAAAATTTTATATTATGATATGAAATTATGAGATGAAATCATATATCCAAATTAAATGCTAATTTCATCTCATAATTTCAAATTACACACTGCATATCACATTTTGCAAACGCCTACTTAGGATGTCCACATCTGGTATAGAGGTCAAGTGGCTAAATTAATTAATTAATTGAATTACTATGCATTGCAGCATCGTTCTCTTTCACTAGCTAGTGTGAATTAGACTGCGGACCTTTTATTTGCACAGTGTCTATATTAAATCAAGTAATTAATTTCTTTTAATTTTATTTTTATTTTTCATTCGATAGTCATATTAAAGTAAGAATATATATGTATTTTAATCAGGATATGTAGATACAGACACACACTGTATGTTGCATGTCTTGTATTCATATTTGACATAAATACTGAATAAAATAATTTCTTTATATATTTTAACATTAACTATGATTTTTCGAATCATTTCCCAATACTTTTTGAAATTCTAATAATTATGGATATTATATAAAATATGCATTTTATATATTATTTCTTAAAAAATTTACAAAGTTCATTAGAGACGAGTAAAAATTGACATAGTGAGTACAAAATACCAATTAACGATAGTGTCTAAGGAGTACTTAATCAATGTACAAAACACCAATATGTTGGGCCTAATTAAGTTAATATTCCATCCATTTATTTTTATTTGTCAACAGTAATAAAAAGAAATCCATTTAAGTGTTTTATCATAATATCAATATTAATTGATTTATAGACTTAGGTCTTGAGAAATAATTTGTGAAATAAATAATTAAATTTGAGAGTACAACATTAAAAATATATTTCTTTTCTCTTGATATACCAAAAGTAATAAATAAGAAAATTATATTTTAATATAATAAACAAGTAAAAATAAATAAAGAAAATACTTTATAAAAAATATAAATTATAAATAAATTTACGAAAAAGGCTTTAAAATACCCCTGAATTATCCGAAATAGCTCAAAAATGCCTTTCGTTAGATTTTTGGCTCAAAAATACCTCTCCGTTAAATATTTGGCTCAAAAATATCCCTCCCTCTAACGAAATTCGGAAAAGGATCAAAATACCCCTAAACTATCTGAAATGGGTCAAAAATACCCCTCTGTTAAATATTTGGCTCAAAAATACCCCCCTTAACGAAATTAAATTATTTTGATTATTTCGTTAATTTATATAAAGTTCATCATTTAATTTATATGTCTTTAATTTCTTTAAGTGAAAATTTATATTTCGTTAATTTCTTTAAAGATTAAAAAGATGTAAAGTGAAAATACCTTTCTAGAATAAATGTATGTTTATTTTCCAAATCAAATTCAACCAATTTATATTATAATTCAAATACTTTTTTTTATTATCTTATTTTTAAAATTAAAAAAATACTTTTATGTAAAAAAAATTAAAGTATTAGGGTTAAAAAGTTAAAGTTAGGGTTTAATTCAATCGAAACAATTTAATTTCGTTAAAGGGAGGGGTATTTTTGAGCAAAATATTTAACAGAGGGGTATTTAACGAAATTAAATTATTTCGATTATTTCGTTAATTTATATAAAGTTCATCATTTAATTTATATTTCGGTAATTTTTTTAAGTGAAAATTTATATTTCGTTAATTTCTTCAAAGATTAAAAAGATGTAAAGTGAAAATACCTTTTTAGAATAACTGTATGTTTATTTTTCAAATCAAATTCAACCAATTTATATTATAATTCAAATACTTTTTTTCATTATCTTATTTTAAAATTTTAAAAATACTTTTATGTAAAAAAATTAAAGTACTAGGATTAAAAAGTTAAAGTTAGGGTTTAATTGAATTGAAATAATTTAATTTCGTTAAGGGGAGGGGTATTTTTGAGCCAAATATTTAACAGAGGGGTATTTTTGACCCATTTCAAATAGTTCAGGGTATTTTTGATTCTTTTTCGAATTCCGTTAGAGAGAGGGGTATTTTTGAGCCAAATATTTAACGGAGAGTTATTTTTTAGCCAAAAATCTAACGAGAGGCATTTTTAAGCTATTTCAAATAGTTTAGAGGTATTTTTGAGTCTTTTCCGATAAATTTTTAAAGAACTGCCAAATCAAATCTCTCATAATTAATACAGAATCCTAATTTTGTTAAAAATATAAATGGCCATGCGCACAGCCTGCATTTTAGAAATTACAGTTTCACGCGTTGGATTGTTGGTCATCGTGGCACGATGTAATATTTGTTAAGGATTAGTTATTGCGTTATTTACAAGTTAAAGTTACTTGTACTAAGTATTTTTATAATATGATCAGTTTTGAATTAATACACCTTATATAAGTTTAAATGAAATATCTATACCTCATATACGATAAAAAATACTATACATACATACATACACCTCCCTGTGAGGTATATATATATCTATGTAATCAAAATTCATTTGGACAACTTATTTTTTGGTCCGAAATATATTGTTTTCTAACTGTACTTTTAATAGCAGCTCAATTATGGGGTCAACACCTCTGCTATCCTCGATATTTAGTTGAGTTAAACGAAGAGACCTAACTTGAAGTGTTGAAATATATTACCCCCTCCTCTTTTCTCTTTAAATTGTGTACAAATTGTAAGCAAGTAATTGTAGGTAAGTTGTATGGTTTGATCGGATTTTATACAACAAATGTTCTGTGCAAGTAATATGTTTTGACCAAACTGTAGATATTTTGTAAAATTCTTTACTATAAGTAGCTCAATTAAATTAATGAACGTACAATGCTCCTCCAAAGTCTAGACAAAAAAAAATAAAAAAAGACAGTTCGGTGTACTAAAGCTCACGCAATATGCAGAGGGCCTGGGGAAGGGCATCACCATAAGAGTATATTGTATGCAACCTTACCGTGCATAGCAACAACTTTAATTTAATAGTTACTCCAAGGCTCCTTTCATATTCTAGACTATAATGAGAAAAAAACAAAAAAGTAGATATGCGCATCATTTAAGATAAAGAGATGGATTTACCCACGAGGAAATAAAAATTGAAATTTTCAAGCAAGTGGTTATTACTTATTATCGCAAGGAGAGGGGGAAATGGAGAAGTCGAATACATGATACATCATGTTGGAGACAGCAACATGAAAGCTACTCCCATTGTTAATTAGAATGCTTAATTAAAATTGCTGAGAATCAACCAATGTAGTACATAGGGTCAGGGACTTTGAAAGTACGAGCTCCAGGATTTTCTCCAATCAGATCACTCCATTGGTCTCCCATATTGCCAACAATTCTATATCCTGCCTTCACCAGCTCTGTTCTCTTGCTCGATTTATACTCCACTGCTGATCCGTGATCATTTTCTCCCCTGCAGAAATCATCAAGCATCTCCATAAATTTGAAAAAGTATACACGCAAACATTATGACAGTTTAAGTACAAGTTCAAAATGTCCTCTTATATATGTCCAATAAATTGGTGTTAAAAAGTATTTCATTAATTTACGGTAAAATATGAAATATTGAAGTAGCTATCATAGAGTTGCTCAATATAAAAAGTTATTGAGAAATAGACTTATTGCTTACTTTAGTACGAGCTTTAACCAGTTACTATAACCAGCTTTCTTGAGATTGGCAATTCTTGATTGTCTGAAATTCTCTCGAGCCCCTGTAATGAAAACAGGCTTGATCCCCAGAGACAAAACCGTTTTGTATACACCCAGTATCGAAGGAATGGCAGGCAATTTTCCCTCGCCCATCCACTCATTAAACTTTGTGTTGTTGTAAGGTATAGCCCTGCACAAAATTATGAATGAAATCACTACTTGCTTATATATACAAACACACGCGCACACATATATATATATATGTGTGTACCCTACTAGAAAATGTAGTAAACAAAGAAACAATTTCCATGATCTTTGTTTACCCAAAACCAACATCACATCGAGCGAAGTAAGGAAGATTGGAGAGAGTGGTCTCATCAATATCAAATACCCAAACGTCCTTTCCATCTCCCCCAAGATTGAGGCCTTTGGCGTACTCAATAGCCACCTTAGCTACATACTCACAGTCGCGGCGATATTGTTTGCCTAGCATGTAGTGACCTACATAGTCTTCGCAGGCACTAGGCACCAATTTCCAGTCCCTGAGGTTGTTGGTCTCCACAGCGAGGCGCCAGCTAAGACAGTCTAATTGTGGGACGCGGTGACCAGCACTACCCGTCTGTGGCCTTAGACGGTGAATTTCTACCACTTGGCTTATGGCTTCTACGTCATCAGAAGTAGAGGCCAATGCCACGGCTACTGTAGTTGCAAAAAAGAAGAGAATAGTGAAAGACCTCATGTTGGTTTGCCTTAACCAAAATAGATGCGATGGAAGAGACAAAAAGATGTTGAGATATTATTGCTGCTGGTATATGGTGGCTTAAATAAGAGCTCAATCTCAACAACCTCTCAAAATCAATCAAAAAACATAGCTGATCACGTTTTTCACAACATGAACTAAGATTTGTCAGGATAGGCTTTCTGTGGTTCACTATTATACGCACATGTTATGATGTTAAATGTTTTTTTCATTTCCTTGTAAACTGTACTATTAAAGGTGTCGTGTTTGGCAGTGATGATTTAAATTTTCCATCTTTAGTAATATAAGTTTCTTACCTAACATTCTATGCTAATTGTATTCTGTAATAACCACTGCTTGTCCTAATAACGAAAGAGAACACAAAATTCAGTAACCATATCTCAAACCTTTACTATTTCATTCTATTTTACTCTATTAAATTTCTCTTCACTGTTTCATTCTATTTTACACTATTAAATTTCTCTTCACTATTTCATTCTATTTTACACTATTAAATTTCTCTTCACTATTTCATTGTACTTTCTCATTAATTATTTTATTCTTTATCATATAATTATAGTGTAATAGATTATAATGATGAAAATAGTTAATTAAGTGCAACATTAAATGACGTTTAGGCTCAATATTGAATTAAATTATCGCTGGTGTATAAGAATTAATAATATAAAGTGTATAGTATTAAAAAAAATCTTCTCGTATTCCATAACTTTTTCCTTAGGTTAATATTAAAAATAATTCTCGTAATTGAATTCTCTTAAAATTCAATTTGGATACATGCCTAAAATGATCCGTTTTATTACTCTACTGCTTGTGACCAGACAAAATCATTTTGATTTAGGTTGAAGACATGAAAGGAATTCAAATCTTGTTTTGCACTCAAAATCAAATTCAAAGTTTGACTAGTCAATACTTTATGATATGGAAAGTCACTTTCTGTATGTATTGTAGTAAATACAAATCCTGTCAATCTAAAAGGTTTACCTTTCATAATCATATTTTATATAATAGATAATGTTAAATAGCCATAAAAATTTGATCATAATTATAAAAAGATTTCAATGACCTTTCTCTTTCAAAATAAATTAATTTTTTTTCTTTTTTTTAATTAAAAAAAAATTAAAGTCTTTGTTATTTTCTAAACTTAAAAGTCAATTACCACATTGAAAAACGATAATCAATAAATGACTATTCAATAAAATAAGAAAATGTATTTGTTTATTTTAAATAAGTTTAGTAAAATATATTTATTGTACAGAATCAAAATATAGTGAAAATTAAATTCACTATATCAACCATGGGACGGGACAGAGGGAGTAAGTTGTAATAAAATGTATTTATTTATTTTAAATAAGTTGAAATTTAGGACGGATAATTTTGTTATTAAAATATTTTCAAATTATATTTAAAAAATTATTTAAATTATGTAATTTAAATTTTTAAAAAACATAATAATTTTTAAATAATATCTGTTATACCCTCTGCCTCAATTTATGTGGTATTGATACAATTTTGAGAGTGTAGTAAATTTTTTTATATATTTTAAAAATATTTAAATTTATTAATTATTGTGATTTATAGTACTTGTTCTTTTGTCTCAATTTATGTGTCAGTAATAAAATTTAGAGAGTCAATTACGTCTTTTTAATTATTTTAAGTTGTTAATTATTATGATTTATAATACTTTTACATAATTCTCAAATATATAATATATTAAAAATTAAAGTTAAATAAACAAATATAAAATAAAATATCTAAGCAGGCAAAACAAGCAAACATGTCAATCTGTTGTCTGTTTATCATTCTTTATCAGTGAGATAAATAAATCACAAATGCCCATTTAAGCGGTACAATGCTTAATTATTTTTAATTATTATGTTAAAATTAAATTAAATTATATTTGAATAATTTATAAAAATAATTTTTAAATATTTCAATAACTACAAATCATCACACTTTAGAAGTGGTAAATGTTGACACATTATAAAAATCATTCATATAGTCATATGTGCCGAACCAAAGAGAGTGAGACATAAATGTTGATGGTACAAGTCTTTCGCTCCTATGTTACGCCGGTTTGATAAATTGTGAATCATTACTTATATATTCTTTATTTTTTAAGTATATGGTTAAATAAAATTAAAACATATATAACTTAATAATTCTCAGGCATAATTTATAAGATATCGTAATAATGACAATTCAACTTACCTTAAACCTGATAAACATTGACACTTATAAAAATTATGTATATAGTTCACATCTGTCGAACAAAAGAGAATGACATATAAGTGTTAATCATATAAGTCTTCCACCCCTATATTACGTCAATTTGATAAATTATGAATTATTATTTGTTACTAAAATGATCTCTAATGATTGTTTTTATTATTATTAAGCTTAAATAAAATATCTCTCTCTCTCTCTCTCTCTCTCTCTCTCTCTCTCTCTCTATATATATATATATATATATATATATATATATATATATAATATTTTCAGATATAATTTATAAAATATTGTGATAACAACAAATCAACACACTTTACCTTGATCAAGTATTACGACAATGGTTATTTTATTCGAGGATTCAAACATCATCTATCTGAACAATGTTTTTATAGTCTAATACTAAATTATTAATTAATAATTATTATAAATATAGTTATAATTACTTGAACCAAGGATTAATAATTGAACATAGTTATCACAAAAGTGTATCTGTACAATAATTTATATCTAAATAAATAAGTGATTAAATTTTTTTATTTTTTAATCAACTTATTATAACAAATCTAAAAAAAATAACTTTACTAAATTTTACTTTATACTTGTTTCATCGAAATAATATCTTTATCAATTCAGTTTAATTAGTTTTGTCAATGATGCGATTCAATTTTATAACTTGTAAGTTTCAAATATAACTTTTTTAGAAAATAAATATCTATGTTAACGATTCTATTAACTTCAATTAACTAATTATAAAGAATTTAAACAAAAATTTAATATGTTTCACTCAAGATTCATCATGATCAAGTGTTTTAAGAATTTTAGAGGTGTTTATTATTCGGATTATTTCAAATTTACAGGATCTTATTTATAAGTTTAAAATATAATTTGGATAAATAAATTATTATATATAATTATTTTATTAATTAATATACTTAATCTAATTTTTTTATAAATTCTCGCTAATTATATGAAGATAGATACAAATTGTTTGTCGAGGATAAAATCACTTACT
>NC_061116.1:200258178-200276962 GCF_002878395.1 Capsicum annuum | reverse complement strand
TTGTAAAGTAAAATTTTCTTTATAACTATAGTCTACAACACAATAGATTTCATAGCAATAAGTATACATTCTTAGTCATGGACCATATAAAATGTGTATATAAATTTCAATCACATTTATTGCTACAAATATTACGAAAAAAATAATTGTGGTTAAATTATTTAGCAAAATAATTTTTTATATTTAACAACAACGTATTTTGTTAGTATATCCATCTATATACAAATATAAAATTAAAAAAATTTAAATATGCCAAAACATGTTATTATTAAAATTCTGAGTGAATTTGAGAATTTCTTTCAATATTACTTATATTTAATTTAGGACCACAATATTACTCAACTATTACTTTTTTTCTAAAGAAATACTAAACACCTCAAAAATATTCTTTCTCTTAGTTGACATGTCATGTCATTAAAATCACATTTTTAAATAATAAATCATTTAATTCATCAAACTCATTTACTCAAAATTATAGTTTTATTCCTTTTTTAAAAAAATGCATTAGTTTAATTTTACTGTTTAGAAATTCTTTATCATACTTAATCTTTATCATATTATTTTAAATGTAAATTAAAATGTCTAGATAACTTATGTAATTTAGTGATATTATTTTATTTATAAAATAACTGATCTTTGTAGGTAATTATATATAAAAACCAGAATGATTATCTAGGAAATTAACTCTAGAAAAAAAGTATAAATACCTAAATATGAGAATTTCTTCTTAATAAAATAATATATATTTTTAAAAAGATAAAACTATTATTTTTGTTAAATTAGTTTGCGGAGTTAATATGTTTATTATTTTTTAAAAAATGATAGTTTACTGACATGACATGCAAATTAGAAGAAAAGGAAACTTTTGAGGTACTTAGTATTTTTTGAAAAAATATTAATAACTGAGTGATATTATTTTCTTAGCAAAAATAAAATAGAATTTTTATAAGCGACTCCAATAATATTTATAATAATCCAAAAAAAATAACTTTAGAAAAAAATTGAAAGTTTAAGTAATGCTAAAAGATTTCTAAGCATGAAAATTTTTTCTTAATAAATTAATATATTTTTAAGAAAAGAATAAGAATATAATTTTGACTAAATAATTTTGATTATTTAAATAAGTCTCTTATTAAAAAAATAATTTAATAACATGGTCCGCCATTTAGAAGAGAAAGAGACATATACGATACTTGTTTTTTTTTTTAAGAATACTGGTGAAAGTTGAGTCATCTTATTATCTCTAAAAAGATAAAAATAATTTTTGTAGGAAATTAAAAAATTATGAGTGGCCAATGACAAAAATAACCCTTGAAAAAATATATGTCAAGTTTTAGTACCGATAAAGTTTTTCTAAGTATAATTTTTTTTAATAAACTAATACATTCTTTCAAAGAAAAAAAGAACTATAGTTTGATTGAATGAGTTTGATGAGTTAAATAGGTCTAGTGTTTTTTTTAAAAAAAAATAAAAAATTAGTGACATTCATGTCAACCAAGAGAGAAGAAGACTTTTGAGATGTTTACTAATTTTTGAGGAAAAAAGTGATAGTTGAGTGATATTTTGATCCTAAATAAAACATAAGTGATATTTGAAGAAAATTTTTAAAACTTAGCTGACTATTTCGGAAATTCACTGTTAAAACTCTATTTTCATATTCATTAAAAAAAATCATAAAATCGAACTAGATAAAAAATAAGTAAAATAATTTAATTAAATTTTTTAAAATATGTACAAAGTATAAACTATACTACATAATTAAAAATTTAACAAAAATTAAACAACTATAAATGTAAAAAAGAAAAAATATAACTAACAATTAATAAATAAATTTGTACTAATTATTTTTTATTTTCTTAATAACATATTGCTATATTTGATGATTTTTTAATTGTGTAATTGACAATTAATAAAATTAAATAATTATAATTAAATACATAAATTATTCATTCCCATGTATTGGGATAGTTTTCAATGTATTGGAAAATGGTATAATAAATAAAGTAATGTTAGAAATTTAAATTTAGGATGAAAAGGGTAAAAATGTCTTAAAATAAATTAGTTTATAATGAGAATAGCATTTATTACTATCATGGCCAAATTATGGCCAAATTTTATGGCCAAAAAAATTTTTCCTTACATAATTATCATTTATAATCATTGTGTTCGATTTACGTTCGCTGTATTCAGTTTTACAGATAGTATGTATCCATATAAAATATGAATAGAGTCCCTATTTAGCCGTTGTATTTGATTCATAGCTGTTGTATTCACTTTTACTTAGTGGTGTATTCATAAACATAAATATACTATATATTTAGTCTTGCCAAAAACACTATTTTTCTTTTTCATTTTCTTATATTTTTTCTTTTGTCGTATTTTCCTCGTTTTTTCTTCTTCTTTTTCTATTTTTTTCAATTTTTATTTTTTTCATTTTTTTATTTTTATTTTTTCTCTCTTCTATCTCTAACTTCCGTTCCTCTTTCTTCTTTTATTTTCTTCTTTAGTTTTTTTATTTTTTGTACTTATTTTCTTTATCATTTTTTTGTTCTATTTTATATTTTTTTGTATTTTCAAAAAATATGCCTAGTCGAGCACAAGTCATGAATGATAATGTAAATACCACAATTATTTATCATATTTGTAGTCACACCATCATTTATATTTTTATATTCGTCGATACAACTGCATTTGTATTTGTATTTTGTAGTTCGCATTATTTTGTATTTTATAGTTCACACTTGTATTTGTATTTGTTAGTTCGCACCATCATTTATATTTTATATAATTCGCACTTGTATATTAAAATTATTTTGTATTTGTATTTTATAATTGACTGTATATTATATTGCATTATATTTGTATTGTGATTTTATTGTGTTTGCATATTTAGATTATAATTGTATTTGTATTCTATTTTCGTTGATGTCTTTTTATTTCTAAAGAGTTATTTTGTATTTGTATTTGTAAGTTATTACATATTGTATTTAGCCGTGACTATGAACAATTTGTATTCTATTTTCGTCGATGTATTTGTATTTTTAAAGAATTATTTTATATTTGTATTTATAAGTTGATCATATATTGTATTTGTATTTGTAATTTCATTTGTTTGTATTTGAATTTGTAGTTGACAACATCATTTGTATCTTTAAACATTAGAAAAAAATTGTTATTTCTCTTTCTATGAAGACTTGTATTTACATTTATTGATACAATTTGCATCATAATAAAAATAAAAATAAAAAATTGTACAAATACAAATGTTACATCTATATCAATGACACATGTTTATACAACTTGAATCATATGCATACAAAATGATATGTGTTTATATACAAATATAAATGATAAATTTGATATACGAAATACAATGATATATTTGCATTGAAAGACAAATTGCATATTTAGGTATTTTAGTCTCAAGCAAATACAATTAATCAATATACTTATTCATATACAAATATGAATGATAAATTATACATATCCACAACAAAACTATTCAACTACAAGTAATAAATTTATTTAAAATACATAGTATGATACAAATAAATATAAACTATAAAATACAACAACAAATGAAAAAATAAAAAAGGAGAAAAAATGACCCAACGAATAAAAAAGAACGAAAAAAAATCAAAGAAAATGCAAAAAAAAAGACTGCAAAAAAAAAAAAAGAAATATAGAAAAAGATGAAAAAATAGAAAGAAAATATGATTTAGGCGACAATTCTGATTGTACTAGCGTGTAACTTATAAGACTACAAAACATAATTAATGTAAACCATAACAAGTGTGTAGGCTACAATAGGTAATTATGGTAAAATATAGTTGTAAGTGGTAATTACAGCCCACTAAGGGCTATTACGGGTAATTTTTTCATCTAAAAATACTACTTTCCGCTATCATGGTTGTGTCACTTGAATTTGTAAATTTCTAAGGCAAAATGGTTCAGTGGACCCCTGTACTATGCCGGTTTTATAAGTTGGACACTTCTACTTATATTTTGTCATCTGGACCCTCGAACTCATTAAAAATCAAAATTTTGCATCCTTTGACCGTTGACCGAGCCTATGTGGCATTCAAATGTTGACTAGGACAAAGAGAGTGTAGTCACTCGCCTCGGTGCGAATGGAGATCAATTTTTGGTCAATTTTATATTAAAATAATAAAAATAAATAAAAAAGGATAGTCAACTTTTTTTGAATTTTTTAAATTTAAAATATTTTTAAAAATTATAAAATAATAAATTTTTTTTAAAAAAAAACACCCCACCTCCCACCCCCATTCAATCCCCCACCTCACCCCACCCCCCACCCCACCCGACCAACCTCCTACCCCACCCTACCCCAGCCCTTCCCCACCCCGTCCATCCCTTCCCTACCCCACCCAAGCCCGTCCAGCCCCGTCCCACCCCAACCCAACCCATCCCAGCCCCCTCCCCACCACACCCCAGCCTATCCAGCCCCTCCCCACCCCAACCCCGTCCAGCCGCCCCACCCTCACCCCCCACCCCAGCCCCCTCCCCAGCACCACCTTCAATTTTTTTAAAAAAAATTCCTCTCAATTGAATATCTTTTCATTTTTTTTAAAATTAAAATTTAAATTTGAATCTTTTCATATTTTTTTGGAATTAAGTTTGAAAAAATTTAAAGTATTTGTGAATTTGTTAAAAATATTCAAATCTAAAATTTAAAAAATCATTATGTTTGTATATATGAATTTATAGTTAAAAATTCAAATTAGTTGGAGAAGAATTTTAATTATTTGGAATGAATTTAATATTTAATTTGTGAACAAAAAAAATTAAATGACATTTTATAATTTAATTATTTGGATATTTAATTTAAAACATGATTATTTAAATTTTTCTATAATTTATAATTTTTTTATTTAATTAAATTAATTTGACATTTTAAAAATGACTTGAAATTTAATGAAACGCTTGAAAACGACGTGACACACATAGTAGCTGACGTGGCAGCTTATGTGACAGCTGACATAGGAGAGTGTGTTACCCTCATAAAAAAAAGTGTTTAAAATATTATTTTTTTAATGAGTTCAAGGGTCCAGATGATAAATATGTAAGTAGAAGTGTGCAACTTATAAAAATGACATAGTACAGAGGTAGCCATTTTGCCAATTTCTAACCCTCTAAGTCGTCAATTTCTTTTACTTATTCCATGATGAGTCATAAAATAGTAAATTTATCCATATATGGTAGGAAGGATTACTATTTTGCTTCCTCTGAAAGTTCTTTCCAAACTGCTTCCACCGTGGGGTTCTGTAATTTTTTAGGTCTTACGCTAAAAAATTGCATTTTTTAAGTCTTAATACGCTCCAAAACCAATTATTTTTCCCTCCAAAATATAAAATCATTTTAGATTTTTTCTTTTTCATTTCTTTTTATATTCTTTTATATTACTGTATCTTTTAAGCTCCAAATCATCTAGTTTCTCCGTCAAAAGCAAAACCACTTTAATTTTTGATTCTTATTTATTTTTGACTATTCCATATATCATAACTTTACTTTACTCTTTTATATTCCTCGTTAAATTTTTAATTTTTTTATTCTATTTTTTCCTTAACTTTTCTAAGTTTCTCATCTTATTTGAAGCATTTTAATCACCATTTTTTGACTTGTATTATATATTTTTTTCTTTCAATACTTTTATCTCTTTAATTCTTTTACTTTACAGGTTTAAATATTATTATTTTTTCTCCATTTTTTAAATTTTAAATCCTCCATATATCTCATCTATAAAATTTCTCCCATGATTTTTTTTTAAATGAATCCAAATGATAAAAATATCTAACTAAGAAAAATCATGAATGAAAATTTTGAGATTAAAAATAATGATATTTTACTCGATAAATTTATTTATTTATATAGAAGTAATTAATAAATAATATGATAACTTTTAAAGTTAGTTTCATTTTTATTTTTTCTAGAAAAAAAAAAAAGGAGATCACCTTTAAATAGTAATTGAATTGATGGTTATTAATGTGATATTTCAACTATAAATTAATTAAGTTTGACTTAAAAATTTCAGTGTCGAAATTTTATCTCAACTCCAAATAACTCGAATATTGAGTTTATATATGTCTAACTGAAAATTCAATTGTATACAAAGATTAACTAAATAAATAAAAATTATTGGGATTGTCATATAATGTTATTCTAATAAACTGATAAAAAAAATTATAATCATTGGATCATGATTTCGGTTCTAGGCAGACGCGTTAAAATACAAATTTTATTTTAGTTAAATTATATTTTAATTATTTAAAGTGTTTTTATATTGTTTCACTAAAATTATAATACATTTTCATAATTATTTTATATAAGAAAATTAAGTTGTTAAGAAAAAATTGAACCCGGAAAAAAATTTCAATCCAGTATTTTTTTATATCATTTTTCACTTCACCTCATAAAAATAAATATTAAAGGGAAAAAACTACATGACTGAACAAGCATAAGTTCTTAATTATTTTATTTAGCCTAAGTTTTAATTAATTACAATTAAATGATCCCTCATAGAATAGGGAGCGAAAGAAGTTATAATTCATTTTCTCTCTTTCCAATTAAATACATTCATACAAGTTCGAACTATAAAATAGAAATACAAAATATAATTGTATGAACGAATACAAAAATATAAATAATGATACAAATACAAATACAATAAGCGATTGTGTTATTTTTCGCTCAACACAATAAATAAAATAGAAAGAAAGAAATTCAAAAAAGAAAGAAAATAGAAGCCAGATATTGAAGAGTGAAAAAAATGAAACGAAAATAAGAAAAGGAAAAAAAAAAGAAGGGAAGACGCACAAAAGAAAAAAACTGAGAAAAAGGTACTTAAAAAAATGAAAATGAAACAGAAAAGAGGGGAAATGCGGAAAACGAAAAAATGAAAAAAAAGGTACCTAAAAAGAAAAAAAGAAAAAAAAACTGAGAAAAAAAAAAAGAAATAGAAGTTAGAGGTAGAAGTAAGTGAAAGAAGAAAAGAAACATGAAAACGAAAATAGAAAAGAAAAAACTTTCAAGTAATTACTCTCATTGAATTTATATCTTATATCGAATAAAGTCGATTGCATAGAGTTGATACATTAGCTACATATGATACTTTTGAAAGTTAGATTATGGGCTCCCCCAATTTGCTGAAAGGTAGGCTAGTTTTTTTAAAAAATAAATCATCTTAAAAATATACCGGGTGAATTAAGTTATTAGAAGTTAATAATTGTGTTGACTAAAAATTTAAAGTATTTTTATATATTTCCGCTAAAATATATATTAATAATTTTTCAAAATTAAACTCAAATGAAAATTTCAAAGCTAGTAGCTCTTTAATTTTTTTTTTACTTAGTTTCATGAAAATAAATTTTTAAAATATATATAAGAGTGAAGTTGAGTTATTAGAAGTCAATAATAGTGTGAACTAAAACCTTAAAATATTTTTCATATTATTTCACTTAAGTTTTTTAGACATTTGATAAAAAATACTCAAAAAATGATCAAGTCAATTATTATTATTATTATTATTATTATTATTGTTATTATTGTTATTATTATTATTATTATTATTATTATTATTATTATTATTATTGTTATTGTTATTATTATTGTTGTCATTATTATTATTTCATCTTATTAAAAATAAATTTAGAAGTGAAATTGAGTTACTAGAAATCATCACTTGTGTTGGCGAGTCATAAAATTCACAAATTGAGACTCGATTTAATCCTAGTATATACTGAATCAACATTTTTCAAATAGGAGTCGACCATTTATGTTGACTATAGTGACAAATTGACACATGACTCAATCCTAACATAGATTGAACCAATATTTCCCATTTAGAAGTCAGTCTTTTATTTTCACTATAGTCATGATAGATTGAGACTCAATTTGATTCTAACAGAGATTGAATCAATATTTTTCAAGTAGACGTAAACCATTTATGTTGATTGTAATCACGACAAATTGAAAGTCAATTCAATCTTAACATAGATTCAATCAACATTTCTCAATTAAAAGTCAACTATTTATGTTGACTATAGTCGATCAAGACAAATTAAGATACAATCCAATCTTAACATTGATTGGTGCGCGCAAGCTGGTCCGGACACCATGATTTTCAAAGAAAAAATAAAAAAACCAAACATTTATGTTGATTATAGTCGTGATAAAATGAAACTCAATTTAATCATAATATAAATTGAATCAATATTTTTCAATTAGAAGTCAAACATTTACGTTGATTATAGTGGTGAAAAATCGAGACTTAATTTAATTTTACTACTACTAATAAAGGGCAATAAGCAGGCACGTCTTCAACATGCCTGCTTCAGCTGCTTCAATCGTAATTTTACTATATCATTTTCAATTAATTAGTATAAGTTATTTAGGTATTAAAAAAAAATTAATAAAAAGGTAAAATAGAAAATAATAAATTGACTCTTGATGTTTTGTGATACCTTCTTCAGCTGCTTCAATCATAATTTTACTTATCACCCTAATTAATTATTATATGTTATCTAAGTATTAAAAAAAATTAATATTTAATAAAAAGGATAAATTAGACATAAAATGATAAATTAATTTTTAAAGTTTTAAATTAATTTGATGTCTTATATGAGACTCATTTAATTTTTTTTCACAAATATTTTTATAGTAATTTTGTTATATCACGTGTAGTTAGTTGTTATAAGTCATTTAAGACATGTCTGCTTAGTTGTTATATCACATATAATTAGTTGTTATAAGTTATTTAAGACATGTCTGCTTCGTTGTTTCAATCATGATTTTATTATATCATCCCTAATTAATTTTATGGTCATCTAAGCATTAAAAAATTAATAGTATTTCATAAAAAAATAAAATGCACTCAAAATAATACGTCAATATAAATTATTTGGTTGACTATCAAAATTATATTAGTGCCACAAAAATTACGATAGAACAGAGGTAGACATAAAATAACATATATTATTTAAAAATGAGAAGACACGTAAACTGAGACGATGAGAATATTGATATCTTATTGAAAAATTATGCTAAAAGCACTATAAATCACATAAAAAATATAAAATATTTGATTGACTTTCGAACTTATATCAGGGTCACTTAAATTGAAATGGAAGGAAAAATATTATAAATCACAATAATAAAAAATTTAAATTATTTTAATAATTGATTATCTAAATTATATTTGTGTCACGTAAATTGAGATAAAAAATAATATATTTTGGGTTTGTGCTAGCACGGGCCCTTCGATGTCTAGTCTAATATAAATTGCATCAATATTTTTCAAAGAAAAGTCAAACATTTATGTTAACTTTAGTCATTATAAATTGAGACTCAATTTAAATATACATATTGAATCAACATTCGTCAGTTATAAGTCAACTATTTATGTTGATTATAATCGTGACAAATTGAGGTCCAATTCGATCATATATTGTATCAGTATATCCCATTTAGAAGTCAACTAATTATGTTGACTATAGTCGTGATAAATTGAAATCCGATTTGATTCTAACTTAGATTGAACCAATATTTGTCAATTAGAAGTTAATTATTGTGATAACAAAAGTCGTGATAATTTGACTCAATTTATTTTTTATTAATTTACGAGACTTAATTGTCATGATTCGAGCCGAGGCCCTGACTGCGACGGGCATCCCAAACCATGAAGGCTCGAGAGACCCCTTACTCGTTATCCCTAGTGATATTGTCCGCTTGGGCCTAGACCCTCACGACTTTAAAATGCGTCACTGGGGAGTAAGGTTTACTTACGTATATACCTAGCATCCCTCATGTGTTTTGCCGATATGGAACTCCTTATCCTAAGTTGGGGTGTTACATTAATTTAGTTGTGGATCTTTTAAAATGATAAAAATATAAATCAACACCAAATTAACTATATAAATAGTCACAGTTCTTCACATTATTAGAGTAATTCTTCCACCCCCACCCCCTCTTTATATATTACTATATATAATAAGAGGGAGTTAACTCAGGCAACAGGTCGACATGTCTGTTTGTGTTGTCTGCTTTAGTTGTTTCAATCATAATTTTACTATATCATTTTTAATTAATTATTACAAGTCATGTATTAAAAAATAATAATATTTAATAAAAAAATAAAATAGATATTTATGAAATATTTGCTTTTAGCTGTTTTAACCGTAATTTTACTATATCACCCCTAATTAATTATAAAAGTCATCTAAATATTAAAAGAAAAGATAAAATAGAAAGAAAATGATAAATTAACTCTTGATATTTAAATTAACTTGATGTCTTCTATGATGTCCACTTAAATTTTTTTCACAAATAATTTTAATGATAATTTTGCTATATCTCTTCTAATTAGTTATTATAAGTCATTTAAGACATGTCTGTTTCGCTGCTTCAATCGTTATTTTACTATATCACCTCTAATTAATTACTATAATCGTTTAAGCATTAAAATATTTAAAATATTTCAAAAAAATATAAAATAGACACAAATGATATGTCAACATAAAAAATTTGATTGACTGTCGAAATTATATTAGTGCACATGAATTGAGATGAGACGGAGTAAAGCATAATAATTACTCAATAATTACTATATATATATATATATATATATATATATATATATATTAATTAATTAATTAATTAATTGTCAAAATTTTATATGTGCCACATAACCTGGAACGAGAGAAAGTATTCATATATTATTGTAAAATTATGTAAAAAAAAAAGTTATAGATCACAAAATTAATAACTTTAAAAAATTAGAAGATATAAAGCATTTGGTTGACACTCGAAATTATATCAGTGTCGCTTAAATTGGAATAAAAGAAAAAATATTATAAATCACAATAATTAAACTAATTTAAACTATTTTAATAATTGTTTATTTTTTTAAATCATAATAACTAAAAAAAATTAAATTATTTTAATAATTAATTCTCTAAATTGTATTTGTGTCACATAAATTACTACAAAAAAGTATCACTAACCGTTAATATCTAGTCAAAATAGATATGCTTTATAAAAGATCAAGATCGTTCACACCAACTAGGTATATACATAATATATAATTATCACTTGACTATAGTTGATTTAATATATTTTTATTTCATTGTCTTCGCTAATTTTGACAGATAAGTTAATATTATTTAAATATAAGCACTTAATCTATGTAGATAAGTCTTTGCTTTTGTTTTTTCTTTTTCTTTTAGCCATTGAACCGCCTTTATGTTTCATTGTTCATATATATATATATATATATATACTAGTGTCATTTAGCCCGTGCAAAGCTCGGACAAAAAATTAATACTCGCTCTATTTTAATTTATTTAATTTAATTTTCTTTTTAGTCTGTTTAAAAGTTATCTTTTTTTTTCCCAGTTATTTATTTCATTGTTCATATATATATACTAATGTCATTTAGTCCGTGCAAAGCTCGGACAAAAAATTAATACTCGCTCTAGTTTAATTTATTTAATTTAATTTTCTTTTTAGTCTGTTTAAAAGTTATCTTTTTTTTTTCCAGTTATTTAATTTTAATTTTTCATATGACATGTTCAAGACCAAAAAATAAAAAATAATTTAATACATTCTACCTGTCTTTAACTTAAGGCCACGAGATTAAAAAATCTTCTTTATTTTCTTTAATTTCGTGTCAAATCACAATCAGACAAACTAATGAAAACACAATGAGTATGTAGAAATTAAATTTGTAATTACTTTATATAAGAGAGAAAACTTAGGTAGGCGTTTGACTATGAAAATAAAAAATTCTGATGTTGGAGTTGAAATTACAATTGTGTTCATATATTTTTGAATCTTTTTTTTAGACTTTTGAAAAAAGAAAATGTGAAATAAAAAGATTGGAAAAAGGTGAAAATAGATTAAGGGGAAGGAGAAAGTGGGGGACAAAAAAGATTAAAGGGTAGGAGAAAGTGGGGAACAAGAAATGTCTTAAAAAGATAATTGTCTGCCTATTATTAGGTATGTGGGGAATGATTTTATCAAAATCGGGTGGTTTCAATTTGGAAGGGTTAATTTGGGTATAAAAAAAATGTGAAAAGACAATATCACCCTTCTTTGTCACTTTAATTACTAAAAAATTGATCAAAAAGTACTTTTCAAGTCATTCGAGTTTTTTTTTATCGAGTCACTTATATTTTTCGATAACATAATATAGTATAGTTGATTGGCAAAATAACTCGATGGATCCTTGTACTATGTCCGTTTTGTAATGTTGATACTCCTACTTATATGTTTGTCATTTAGATCCTTGAATCCACTAAAAACAACATTTTAGATACTTTTTCGGTGAGTGTAATACACCCGCCCCACGTCAGCTGCGACGTTATCTTCCTCGTCATTTTTAAGTATAAAAAATACTAAATACTAAAATAAATAAATAAATAAATAAATAAAAGAACACCTCCTACCCTACTCTTGTTCCTCTCTCTTCCCCTTTTTCTTTCTTTTTCCTGTTCTTCTTTCTCTGTTTCATCATCATCTTCTTATTATTATTAGAAAATGCTGTGTTGGCTAAGAATATTTGGTCCTTCATTTTCAACTTTGATTTTCGTGGGAACAGCGCCATTATGAAATTGTTTAGTCAGTTGTTTTCGATAAGCTTCGCCGGTCGAATTTTGGGGTAGGGCTGATCTATGGTTGTTCCGGCAAAATTCTTGCCGGAGAAACACTACAAAAAAATTGTGTTTAGCGACAAAATTTACTGACAGTCCAATTTTCGTCACTATATAGCGACATATTAGCATCGAAGCTATCAATTTGGTCGCATGCATATCAATTCAATTTTTATGTATGCCATTAGCAATGAATCAGTGACGGAATTGTGATTCCGTCGCTAAATAATAGCGAAAAAATTAGCGCCTAAATTTGATGACGGATTAGCAACAATATATTGATCGCTATGTTAATTATTTCGTAGCAATGGATTTAGCAACAAATATTCGTCGATATGCTTCAATTTTTTTTTTAAAAATATTTTATTTAGTGATCAACTTTTTCGTCTTAAAATATTCATTTTACTTTTAAAATTAATAATAAAGTATAGAAAAGGGGGCTTCTAGGGTTTTAATTCATTTCAGCCCCTCTCGCATCCCCCACCCACTATTTCTCTCTCAAGAATCGTGTTCACGGTTTCAAGGTCCTTTTGGGCCATTTGAACGAGTTTTTACACGAATTAAAGGCTTTTTTGCATGTATTAAAGGTCAAACTTACACTGATTTATCGAATTGAAGCATTCGAAGGCCTTTGCTTCCACTGTACACTCTCTATCTGAATTGAAATTTGTATTTTCTTTAATTTTTTAAGTCGATTTTAAATTATTGTTCACTCTCTATCCGAATTGAAGCTTGAAATAGTTACCTTCATTGAGAAAAAAAGATAAGGAGACAAAGGAAGTTAACTGAAAGGAAAGAGGAAAAAGCTAAAAATGTATTTGCTCTTATATGACAGTACTAGTTGATCTTTCACTATCGTGCTGTTAAATCTATTTAATAGGATCCTTTGCAAATCTGTTGTAAAGTCTGCTAGCCACGTTAGTTTCTTGTATATAAAAAAATGAATGTCTGAATCTTCTCTGCTGGCATATATCCTTGGTTTGATGAAGTTTATCCCATTTAGATGTGTTTACAAGATTGTTAATTCTTCTTGTTTTCCCCTGAATTCTCTACTGTGTAAGGTAAAAATGGAATGATGTAAGTGGAAGATAGAAAAAGCAAATATCTATTAGTAAAGTGAATTTGACATTATCTGCATGTGCTATATTGAGGTCGAGAAGGTATATATTACATGTTTTGGGCTTGGAAAAAATTGCTATATTCAAGTTTTGTACTGGGCACTTGGGCTTCCTTAATGAGAGAATGATGGATCTGTAACTAATCTTGTTAGGGGGCAGCTCATAATGTTCATATCGATCTATTATGTGTGTTTGCATCCATCATTGGGTAGTCATCATACAATAATAGTCCTATCTCTAACAAAACTTTTGTTTCATTTCTTCGGGGACAATCACATATGCACCTTGAACTTAAAATGCCTAGGATGGAAAGCTTTCTCATCCTGTTTGTATAATTATTTTTCTAAGTAACCCATCTATTGATCCTTCCTTAGGCTAGTAATATGATCTTTCATTGTATATGATATCTCCATACTTCCAGGTCTAATAATATGATCTTTGAAGCTCTTTCATCCATGAAGGGTTTAAATGAATCTGATCTTGGTGCCATTGTTGGATTTATTGAGGTGAGCTCGATCAGCTTATCGTTATTGCATTAAAACTTCCTTGGAAGTCATGCTATATACGACTTCACTATCTTCATGCTGACATGCTTGATTTTTTTTTCTTGCTTTGCAGTTGACATCATAATGATATCAGACTTTTAGGGGTCATTAAATTACTCAATGCATGTTTGAATTCAGTATGACATGCTTTAATTTCATAAACATCAACCTTTTTACCACATAGACTTCTTAAACTTCTTGAGCTATATGTGGAGACAATTTGCTTTAGCAATGAGTACCTTATAAAAAATTAGCAAAGAATACTTGTGCTTAATTTTCTGATGAATCCTGTTTCAAGGTTTTGCCCTGTATTTTCCTTCAAACGAGTTTAGACAGTTCATGTGAATTTTCCACCATGTTCACTTTCTATTGGGGGTTTTGTGCTAGGCCCTTAAGTTTCTTATTATCTTTCTAAAAACCATTGAGATATGCAAAACCAGATGACTTTTTTCCTTTTTCAGCCTCTTTTCTTTTGCAGTTAAATATGATTTTTTGAAAAAATACAAATATGTCAACTTGTCTTTACGGACGTTAATCTTTGAGCTTATGCTTCCGTGCAATACAAGTCCCTAAGAGGATGGCCTAGTGATTGGGGCATGATAGTAGTTACAATTATGATATTTGATTTGAGCCCACTTGCTTCAGCTTGGTTAGCAAGTGTACCTTGCAACTTTGCTTGTGGGGGTAGACAGATGCCCGGCCAACAAAGGCTTTGTAATGCATATGTAGTTCTGTAACTCTTTTTTTTTTCCTTTTTTTTTAATAAAAAGGATTTCTGTGTATTACAAACACACATTTGATATCCTTCTATAAGTTTAAATATACATACTTAAAAACTCAAATAGAGGAAGTGATGTCCTTTTGTTTAGTTTTTCTATCTGTTGATGTGTCAAACTCTTTCATGTGTTCCTTTATCTTTTGTTTAAATAGGAACAAACAAAAAAGACAAGTGTTGTATGATCTTTCAGTAACTTTTTAATGACAATTCCATTTTGATTACCATTGCATTTAAACTTTATAAAGGAAGTTGACTTTATTTTATTCTTATTGCAGCAACGGCATGAAGTAACACAAAATGCTAGAAGGTTATTGATTACCAAGTTGAGAAGACTCGTATTGCAAGGAAAACTTGAAAATATAAATAATTTCTTAATTCCTTAAAGTAAGCTTTCGGGAGTATTTTCTTGACTGCAACATTAATGAAGAATAAAGATCTCTTCATTATTAACTGCCTATCTCATGTAGATGGATGACTTTACACTTGTTTTACCTTGCAATTGAGAAATTTGGACAACTGTGGTTCAATTGATGCATCTAATGCTCCGTTAGGCTGATTGCACCTTGAAACTGCTTTTAGTGTTATGTTATTTGGGGAGAATCTTCCCCAATTATTCATCAGCATATAAGTGATGATGCATCTAAGTAGTCACTGCACATAACTTAAAGTCAACAGTCATTGATATATTAAGCCTGATACTGCAGCCTTCTGGAAAAATGAAGGTGAAACAGGTTATTTCCAAGTTGTGACTTGCAAAGCCGTTGCAGATCCTTCTATTGGAATTATGTTCTTTGCATTTCATGGGGCGGATAACTTCTTATGTCCAGCTCTCTCTGAAAGAAAACAACGATAGAGGGAAGCATAATCTTTTGGCACTTGGAAGACAAGGATACCCTGTTACTCTTTTAGCTACATGTAAGTCCATAATTTACATCTAATGATATGATACTCTTATCTTATTTTTCTTTTGTATTGACATGAACTTGAGTTTACTTTAATAACTCTACTTGTTATTGGAAAAGTATGAAGAAATTATACGAAAAAAATTGCAGCGTGAATCTGAAATTGATCAATTGAAATTATATTATATGAAGCTGCGGGAGGAGCAAAGAAGAAAAGATTATTTGGTCTTGGGTCTGAAGCTGACAGTTACTTTGAAAAAAAATTTTGTGCCTGCAATGCCTCCACATCATTAGTACCACCTTCGATTTCTTTACCGACAATAAATTTGGAGAAGTTTGTGAAGTAATTGATTTCGACA
Source organism: Capsicum annuum (assembly GCF_002878395.1). Taxonomy (NCBI): domain Eukaryota; kingdom Viridiplantae; phylum Streptophyta; class Magnoliopsida; order Solanales; family Solanaceae; genus Capsicum; species Capsicum annuum. The sequence goes on along the minus strand of NC_061116.1, from coordinate 200,260,595 downwards.
CTTACTACTCATTTTCTTCCGGTAGTTATTGAGCGTGTTGGTGGTATTAGGGTACAAGAAGGGGTCGTTCTTGATCCTCCCACTAATGATGATGATGACGACGTTGATTTTTAGCTTCATAGTATTCGTAGTCCTTGATCGTTGCATTAATTTTTGATATACTATTTTGTGTGAAAGTACAAAACATTTATGTAGTAACAAATACTAATTTTGATGGATGTTGGTTTGAAATTAGTTTATATTTGACAAAATACTTGAAATTGTGGGTGTTTGGACACAATTATTGTTCATTTTGCTATCTATATGAATGTTGGTTATTTTAATCATTTTATAATTTACGTGTTTCAATTATTTTCTTACAAAATTATTAGTTACAAAAAATTAGTGATTAACATTTGTCGTTGCTACTGAAAAACTTTAGGGATGGATAAATTTAGTTGCTAAAGACGACTGCTATTAGCGACAAAAAATTAGTGACTAACTTTTGTCGTTGCTACTGAAAAACTTTAGCGATGGATAAATTTGGTCACTAAAGATGGCTACTCAATCAACCAAACTATGTTGCAACGAATCAGTGATAAAATATTCAGTCGTAAATTTAGCCACAATGAAAATGAATTTTGAGAATAGCAACGCTATAGCAATGGAATAATCCGTCGGTAACAACAACAACCGAAATACTTTGTTGCTAAGGGGTCACAAATTTTGCGACGGAAATCAATTTTTCATCGCTATGAGGCTAGCAACGAGAAATATAGCGACAGAAGACGATATGTTGTTATTTCGTCGCTATTTCTATTTAGCGACGGATTTTCATATGATAGCGACGAAAAGTGCGTGTCGCTAAATGCTGTTTTTTTATAGTTAAAGTAGAATGGAATGACTGTTTTTGTCCCCTCTCTCGTTTTTTGTCTCTTTTCCTCTCTTTTTTTCTCTACCAAATTTTTCTAACCTCTTCCAACCATCTCTTCATTTTTCGATTTACCCCATCTTTTGAATGTGTATGTATCAATGTGTGTAGAATATGGGTGTGTGAATTTCAGTGACATGTGTTTGTTTAGTGATTATGGAATCGAAAAGTGGGTGTGTATGAGAGTGTGGTGTGTGATTTTTTATCTGAGAGTCTGTGAATTATTGTTGTCTGTGTATGAGAAAAAATGGAGGCCAAAGGTGTGAGTTGCGAGTTGTGCGAGCGTGTGTGTTATATATTGTGTTAATGTCATAAGAGAGTTTCTTTTTGTGTATGTTATGATAGGATGTATATATATTCCCCTCCCTGAAGCTGTGTATTGTATTGTATATATAGAAAAATGAAGGAGAATGATCTGTATTCTAGTGAGATAATCTGTTCTTGGAAAAAATGGAGAAAAAGCGTGACTTGACTGGTGGTGGACAGCGTGGGGGATGGGGAAGGTGGTGGACAACGGAGGGGGGTGCTGGAACGGAGGTTGGGGGTGGGATGAGATTTCACTTTTTTTTTTTTTTTTTAAATTTACTGTTTTTTTAAATTTTTTTAAATATTATAAATATTTTTTTAATTTAATCACGCACTCAAAAAGCGTGTATTTATACGCGTTTTGTCATATCATCGGGTTAATGCCACATAAGCAAAAAAATGTTTAGAATGTTAAGTACTTTTTAATGAGTTCAATAATTCAGATGACAAATATGTAAGTAGGAGTATACACGTTACAAAATGATTTTCTCGTTATTTGTTATTTTGTTTACTGTTAAAATCTTTCATTTCCTCGTCAATTGCTTGGCAGGTAGTACACGTATTTCATTGATTCATAAGAACACTTACCCTAATTTCACATGGTTCTCACAATTTTATTTTATTAAAACGACATCGACGATATTGGAAATAAACAATAATTATAAGATATCGAATTATAATTTTATCGAGTAGCCACTTAGTTAGAAGCTCTCCAGTCTCCACCCAACCCCACTCCTCAAAAGTGATAAAATTTGAATAAATAGCTGGCCAACCTGTTTAATTATATTTCACAACTGTCAATGCTAAAAAAAAACCCTATGTTAAATAATGACTTAGAAGAATCTGTTATCTGATTGAAAAACATATTAATTGTCCTAATTCGTCTAACAAATTACTATATATTTGGGTCTTTCTAATCAGGAGTGGGGCATAAATATTAGAAAGTTGAATTTCATTTCGGTTCCATTCTTTCTAGAATTTTAATACTTAATTTGATTCTCTGTTTTAGGAACTCGATTCTTCAGGTTAATTGAAGTTATATAACTTAAGTTCAAAAAGTTAATGATATATTGTATGGTGATTGAATTCATATATATGACTGGACTTCCCACAGAATCAAGACAAACTATCCTAACTAAAATCTAAATGCCGCTTAGGTTTTTCTCATAAATATTTCATCAAAGTGCTATAATTCTTTTTT
>NC_061116.1:200225029-200258078 GCF_002878395.1 Capsicum annuum | reverse complement strand
TTTTTTTTTTTTTTTTTTTTTTTTTTTTTTTTTTTTTTTTTTTTTTCGTTTTTTCTCCTTTTCTTTTTTCTCATTCTTTTTATTTGTGCCAACTGACAAACACAAATACAAGTATGAATTATAAATACAAATACAAACGCGAACTATAACATACAAATACAAGTGCGATCTATAACATATCGATACAAGTGTGAACTATCATTTGTATTTTTTAATTATTGAAAAGGAAAGATTGATTTTCTTTCTACGAATGCATGTTTATATTTATTAATACGAGTTGTATTTATTGATACAAATAAATATAATTCAAATTTTTATACAAATACAATATATACAAATACATACTATTATATTTGTATTTGTAAAATTATTTGTTTCATTTATTTGTAATTGTATTTGTATCAAGTAATATTTGCTTATTTACAAATTCGAATGATCATTTTGACAGACAAATACAAAACGGTACATTTGTATCAAATGATACATTACATATTTATATATTTTAGAATCAAGAAAATACAATTAATACATTTACTCGTTTGAATACAAATGATAAATTGTACATAATCACGACTAAATACAATATGCAATCAACTTAAAAATATAAATACAAAATAATTCTTTAAAAATAAAAAGGCATCGACGAAAATAGAATACAAATACAAATATAATCTAAATATACAAACACAATAAAATCACAATATATTATAATTCAATATAATATACAGTCGATTATAAAATACAAATACAAGACAGTTCTTTAAAATACAAGTGCGAATTATATAAAATATAAATGATGGTGCGAACTAACAAATACAAATACAAGTGTGAATTATAAAATACAAATATAAATGCGAGCTACAAAATACAAATACAAGCGCGAAATTTAAAATAGAAACACAAATACAGTTGTATCAATGAATACAAAAATATAAATGACAGTGTGACTACAAATACGATAAATAATTATGGTATTTACGTTATCATTCATGACTTGTGCTCGAGTAGTCATATTTTTCGAAAATACAAAAAATATAATATAGAACAATAAAATGATAAAAAATAACTACAAAAAAGAAAACAAAAAAGAGAAAAGAAGAAACAGAAATAAAAGTGAGAGATAGAAGAGAGAAAAAATAAAAAATAAAAAAGAAAAAAAATAGTAAAAAGAAGAAGAAAAAATGAGGAAAACACGAAAAAAATATGAAAAAATGAAAAAGACAAAAAAATGGCAGCGTTTTTGGCGAGACTAAATATGTAGCGTATTTATGTTTTTTATGGATACAGACCACTGAGTAAAAGTGAATACAACAACTGTGAATCGAATACAACGGCTAAATGGTACTATATTTATATTTTATATGAATACAAATTATTGATAAAATTGAATACAACGGGCGTAAATTGAATACAACGGCTATAAATGGTAATTATGTAAAATATGGTTATGAAAGACGAGTTTTACAGCAAAGTGTAGTTATTTTTGAAAGATCCTCAGGGATAACTACATAACTTAGCAAACATTAACTCCTAATTACCCTATTTAGCCAAAATTTTAATTAATTACAATTCATAGCCCCCTCTGACCTATTAATTATCTCTAATTACAATTCATAGCCACTCTCATGTATTTTCTTTTTTTCTCTATTTTTTATGACTCTTTTTTTCAGTTTTTTTTCTTCATTTTTTTTTCTCTTTTTTTGTTTTCTCTTTCTTTTTTCCCTTTTCCCTTTTTTATTTTTTCCTTTTTTATTTTTTCTCCTTTTTTTTTTTTTTTTAGTTTTTTCCTTCTTTTTTTTTTTCTCTCCTTTTTTTTTTTTTTTTTTTTTTTTTTCTCTTTCTTTCTCTTATGTTTTCTCCTTTTTTTTTTCTTTTCATTTTTCTCCTTTTTTTCATTTGTACGAACTAATAAATACAAATACAAGTACGAACTATAAATATAAATACAAATGAGAACTATAACATAAAAATATAAGTGTGAATTATAACATACAGATACAAGTGTGAACTATCATTTGTATTTTTTAATTATTGAAAAGGAACGATTGATTTTCTTTCTACGAATACATGTTTGTATTTATTGATATGAGTTGTATTTATTGATACAAATAAATACAATTCAAATTTTTATACAAATACAATATATACAAATATATATTATATTTGTATTTGTAAAATTATTTATTACATTTGTTTGTAATTGTATTTGTATCAAGTAATATTTGTTTATTTACAAATACGAATGTCATTTTGACATACAAATACAAAACGGTACATTTGTATCAAATGATACATTACATATTTATATATTTTAGAATCAATAAAATACAATTAATGCATTTACTTATTTGTATACAAATACAAATGATAAATTGTACATAATCACGGCTAAATACAATATGCAATCAATTTAAAAATACAAATACAAAATAATTTTTAAAAAATAAAAAGATATCGACGAAAATAGAATACAAATACAAATATAATCTAAATATGCAAACACAATAAAATCACAATATAAATATAATCTAATATAATATACAATCAATTATAAAATAAGACAATTCTTTAAAATACAAGTACGAATTATATAAAATATAAATGATGGTGAGAATTAATAAATACAAATACAAGTGCGGACTATAAAATACAAATATAAACGCGAACAACAAAATACAAATACAAGCGCGAACTTTAAAATACAAATACAAATACAGTTATATCAATGAATACAAAAATATAAATGACTGCCTGAGTACAAATAGATAAACAATTATGGTATTTACGTTATCATCAATGACTTGTACTCGAGTAGTTATATTTTTTAAAAATACAAAAAATATAAAATAGAACCAAAAAATGATAAAGAAAATAAGTACAAAAAAGAAAAGAAAAAGAAAAAAAGAAAGTGAGATAGAAGAGAGAAAAAATATATAAAAAATGAAAAAAATAAAATAGAAAAAATTAGAAAAAAGAAGAAGAAAAAACAAGGAAACACGAAAAAGAAAAAATATAAAAAATAAAAAATAAAAAAAAATGGTAGTGTTTTGGCAAGACTAAATATGTAGTGTATTTATGTTTTTATGAATACAGACCACTGAGTAAAAGTGAATACATCGGCTGTGAATCGAATACAGTAACTAAATGGTACTGTATTTATATTTTATATGAATACAAACTATTGATAAAATCGAATACAATAGGCGTAAATTGAATACAATGGCTATAAATGGTAATTATGTAACATATGACTATGAAATGTGAGTTTTTCAATAAAATGTGGCTATTTTTGAAAGATTACCAATTAATTACCCGTGTCATATTCTTTTTAGAATTTAAGTGTTGTGAACTCTAATTAGGTAAACTTTATCTGCTATTGTAGGTTTTCTAATTTTTTTCTCAATTTTTATGTAGAAACATGGGTAACCTACAATAGTAGGTGTAAAATATTTTGCACATTGATACTACAATGCACAAAACTTAAACTCTTCTTCTTAAAGAACCAAATGTATTTTAGCCACTAGTAACACTTATTTGTATTGCACAAGATTATTAAAATTTTGAAACCTAGCTGGGATATCTATAGTGTGTCATTTACAATATAGAGTACATGTTTAGAAACTAGTCAAGTAAACCTAATCAGGTAAACTTAATCTACTATTGCAGGTTATCTAATTTTTTCTTTTTCAATTTTTATGTAAAAAACATAGGTAACCTGTTGTTCGCAACAAATTTTCGTTAACGCTGAAAATTAACTACAACAAAAAATAAAATAAAATAAACAAAAAGAATAATTTTATTTAAAATAATTTTGCGGGTACAATTCCGTTATTCTCTCGATTCTTCTCTCCTAAGTTTTTTCGTGATTCGAGGGCCTTTGCAACGTGATTCTCGAATGTAGGATGATTTGAACATCCTAGAAATGTGTTTGGATCTCCAGGAATTGTCTGACAGCACTTCGTCTTGTCGAGTTGATCTCCGGGCAGAACTTCGTTAGTCAATTCGTTGAAGAGCTGTGTAGTTAATGTAGAAGCTTCCTCCAATACTAGCAGAATGTTTTCTTTTTTTTCTTTTCTTCCCCCTTAGAATGTTATGTTACCCCCTATTTATAGTTGTGGGGTAGGCCTAGTTGCTTGTGATTGGCCGAAATATGTCACTTTGACACGTGACACCTTTTGACTGGTTGTTGAATTTGAATGAGATTTCCACATCATTTGTACATATGGCGGCGTCTCATTGGTTTTGGATTTGACTGGGATGCCACGTCACTTGATGAGTTTGGGCTTCAAAGTGAGATGGACCTTGATGAAGAATAAAATAGGCTTATTATTTTTTTTTTAGCTCAAAATAAGTTTAAACCCAATAACATATGGCTCAAATTTAAATTTTATATGAATTTGATCCAATAAATTTTATGTGTCTACAGATGCCCCCTACTTCAAGGTTGGTCGACGTGTAGGCTTACCGAACCTTGGCGTCGAGACTTGAAGTACTCATGAATGTGCTTTCATTCTCGTGATTTCAAAGGCATTTGTTTCTCCCAATGTTGATCATGCCAAATTGAAGCATTGTGCGTTTGGTAACAATACTTATTGCCAGATTGAAGTTTCACGTAGTTGACATCAATCCACATAAAATCGAGAAGCTTCATCCGGTCAACACTGTAGATGTGTTATATCTTCATTTTTTTGTGCAGGCTTATGCAAATGGTCTTGATGTCAGACCAAAAAGGTAGACATGATTGATGTTGAACCATTTAGTGCACTACTTCCTTACTGCTTGATAAGAAAGTGACTTGGAATGATCTGATTTTATCCTTGACGACGCTGGAAGTTTTCCATTTTAGCTTCAGTGAGCATGTACTTGGTGTCATTCTTGCAACCTTGTGATGATGGAATTTTGAGTGTCTGCAGTCCATCATTGCAAAGCAAGCATGTTGTGCATCTCATCCATGGGGCTCGATGATAAAGAGGTTTCGAGTGAGAGCATCCCATTCTTTTCGAGGAGCACGTACGTGGTGCCATCCATCTTGATAATATTGACACAGGGAGTAGCCTTTTCTGACTTTGGTGAGCAAGTACTAGGCACACGTCCATAAAAATATTTATTCTCCGATGGGAGAACAAAAATATGAGTTGTTTGATTCATAAAAATGGAATTCAATGTCCTATTTTATCAGCTTTACGCAACGTCACGATAAATTTTGTATTTTAATGTAGGAGTATCGGAATCAGATTCTGTTTTTTGCATTGGAAAGTAGATTCACAGAGCTACGTCTCTCGATGAAACCACAATTAGATTGCATCCTAATCAACCTAGATATTTCACCAAAAAATCCTTCTAATCTTCGTTCGTTGGTTATTTCATCTTTGCGCAGCGTCACGATAAATTTCATATCTTGATGTGGAAGTATTGGAATCAGGTTTCATTTTTTGTATTGGAAAGTACACTTCCAGAGCTACGTCTCACGCAGAAACCATAATTATGTTGCATCTGAATCGTCCTAGATATTGCTCCAAAAATAACCTTCTAATCTTGGTTTGCTGGTTATTTCAGCTTAGCACAGCGTCACGATAAATTCCATATCTTGACGTGAAAGTATCGGAATCAAGTTCCATTTTTTGCATTAGAGAGTAGACACACAGATCTACCTTAAACATGAAATTCATCAGCATATAACCTCTATATTTTCTCAGATACTTTTCCAAAGTTCCAGCCTAAATCTTGTGATATTCTATTTCTCCTCAGATTTTGGATACTTCATGAATTTCATCATCTACTTCAAGTTTTAGGCCGCATCACTTCTGCAATATGTTGAAGGCCAGACTAGAGCAATATTCAAAGTACCACAAGTCTTTTTCTTATCAAGAAGACTTTATTGCTTGAGAGATAATGCAGAATCCTTTTGCTTTAAGACGGCATCTTCAAAGGGCTCCAACTATGCATTCAAGCTTCATACTTTTCCTTCCTATTTTTTTAGAGTCGTTCACAGTTTAGACTCATGTGAGCCAGGAGTGACATGCAGTTTAAGCTTGTGCTTTAAGGAGCATTTTGACTTGAAGTTTAGGCTTGTGCATCGAGGAGCATTTTGGGGAGGAATTCTTGTAATGTGACTTTCCTTCCAACCCTTTGTAATGGAGTATTGTTGCACTTCAGTTTGGTAATTATTGCCCCCATTGGTTGAAGCAGATTTGCACTTGATCTTGTGCCGACTTTTGAAAGTTGGAGTTTGGAAGCCCTTTGATATTTTTTTCTTTTGTGAGCGATCAATGTCCAAGTATCACCCTTCTTGCTATTGGAGAAGTTGTTTTGCATGGATTTGCTTGTTATTTTCTTCGTGGTAGAAACCTCAATTGTGTCAAAGCTCCCAAATTGCAGCATGATGATTTTCTCACCTTTTGGTGATGCCACAGAGCACGTAGGTTGTAGAACTCTTGAAATTGATCCTTTCATATGGTGCAGTTTGGCGCTAACATGATTTGCATCAACTGTATCGCCTTCATCAATGATGATCTTTTCCTCTTGCATTAATGTCATGATCTTTTCCTTCAGGATGAAGCATTTTGTGGTGTGATGACCAACAATGTGGTGAAATTTGCAGTATTTAGGATCATCAACTTTTTTTTATTCTTCGGATCGCTTTGACTTAGGAAGTTCAATGACTTCTTTGGCTAACAGCTCGTCAATAGTTTCAGGAAAATCAGAGTCAGGAAAAGGATATACCTTTGCTTGTAACTCTTTCAAGGATGGTTGATTTTTCACCTGTCGCATTTGTTTCTTTGGAGCTTCCTCTTTTAACTTTTGTCTTGTAGGGGACTTCGTAAAACTCATAGTTGTCATCATAGATTCTCTAATTTGGTCTTCAGATGAGTCTTCGAATTTCGTGACTTCCTTCCTAGGATAAAAAATAGGTGACGCCATTCTATGACTTGCAATACTTAGCTCCATGTCATGAGCGCGCATAGCTAATTCTGTAAAAGTTCGAGGCTTAATTCCTTGGAGGATATACACAAGGCTCCAACATATCCCTTGAATGCAAACTTCAACCGCGGAAGTTTCAGAAAGTTGTTCCTTGCAATCAAAGCTCAATGTTTGCCAGCGATTTATGTAATCCAGTACAGGCTCATCTTTACTTTGTCTTGTGTTTGTCAAATCCATCATGCTGACCATACGACGGGTACTATAGAAGCGATTTAGGAACTGACTTTCTAGTTGCTTCCAATAATCAATTGATCAAGACTCTATGTTTGTGTACCAATCAAAGCGTTGCCTTTGAAGGAGCGAATAAATTAGAAGCAGGCAAGTTGTGTTCATGGGGTACTCAGAAACACAAAAAGGATATCTTTTGTATGACTTAAGTAATCAATCCTTCTTTGTACATAGAGATGTCATATTCAAAGAGTATGAATTCCCTTTCAAAATAAACATGGATTAAGTACCTCTCTTCAAAAATACTGAGAATCTTACTTTTGAAGAGCTGCATACTACTTCTCATGTACCTCAATTTACACATACTAACTTTATGTAATACCTCAAAAATCCAAACCAATATTAGAGTCATGTTTCAAACTCATGAAAAGTACCTTATAGTTCTTTGGTAATTTTATGAGTGAGTTTTATGTATATTAAGACCTCAAATAACTCCCAGCTATCAGGTGAATCAAAATAATCCTTACCGATTGAAGTTTTGATAAGAATGTTTCTTTAGTCAATTTCAAACAAGCATAACTTTTAGTCTACTGAGAATTTTCCCGCTCACAACCCTCCAAACTGTACGAAATTGAATTATCTTTCCAACGATATCAATTTTGCCAAAATCCAATACTTGTGTGAGAAGTTATGACACTTTTAATGAAAAATAGTAGCCCAATGCGATAAGGACGCATCGCGCTAGGGGAAAATTCATGATAGTCTTTTTTACAGTGGGGCACCGTGATTAGCATCGCGTTGTGCCAAGGTTCCAATTGAGGATCGTCTGTTTCCAGAGACGCAATGCAATAGCACCGCATCGCACCGTTGGACAAAATGAGAATTATCAATGTTCCAGTGGCACAACGCGATAGCACCGCGTCGTGCCGAAGGCCAAAATTGGGATTTTCAATTTCATAATTTAAATTCTCGGGACCATTTAATCTTTTTCCAAGGCCCTAAAATCGCTGATACGAGACAAATGACCACCTTAGCTTTTGGTGACATCTTTGAAGGTCAACACGTAAAGGCTCAAGACTTGGTCACCCCGAGAGAACAAGGATATGCAAGGAAGGATCATTTTGAGCATGACTTAAAGCAATCTCGTGTGTGGAAGGTTGCTTGTTTGCTTACATTAATGCTAACCCGAGAACTCCAAGCCTTTAAGTATGAACTATACTCGGTTTTTGGAGCATTGAAAAGGCGCCATTCATTCAAGTTATAACATACCTTGGCTGACCCTTTATTAAGGGAATTTTATACATTACATATGGTGTATTTACACACCGTGGCCGCCCCTTTCATTAAGAGTAAAGTGGCCTTTTTATCTTCATTTATAATATATTATAAATAGGCCTCCTTAGTCTTATTTTCACTAGTTTTTGAATGATGAATATGTGAAAGACTTCTTCTCTCTTTGAGAGTGTAACACCCTTAGTGTAGGGCTTGGATAAGCCATCTTTAGTGCAGGGCTTGAAAAAGTCGATATTGTACATTGCTTAGATACGGTGGATCTTGAGGTGAGTCGATTACCTTGGTGGTCACCGTAAGAGTGTGGTTTTGATTGTTACATTCATTAGGGGTTAGTGTTGAAATACACTTGGTTCTTAATCTTGTAATAATCTTGGTCTCATTATCTATCTTTATTTTCTATGCAATTTCTCTTGTGTTTGTGTTGACTCTGTAACTTGTTTCATCTTGTGTCATTATTGCTATTTTGGTGTTAAAACATACCTTGTATCTTGTAATCCTTGTGTTGTTATTGTTGGCCGAAAGTTGCTCTCAAAGGGGTCCTCGGGTTCTAGTTGATTTGTGAACTGTTTTGAGTGGTTTTTCCCGTATCATTTGGTATCAAATCATGACTTGATTTTGTTCCTATAAGATCAATCTAGGGCTTGCTTGTTAGAAAACTAAAAAAAAAGTGTTAAAAACTGAAAATTCTAGAAAAATAGCAATTTGTCTGTGTTTGTGTTCTTGGCCAAAATTGTGTTCTTATTGTGTTTTGGCCGAGATTTGTTTGTTGTGTGACTAGATCTAGTAGTGTTCTTGTTTGTTTTGTTGTTTCTAGTGTTAGTTTTCTTGTCCACTAGCACTTTGAGTCTAGATCTAAACTTGAGCTTGAACTTGTTAAAAGTTATTGTTGTAAACATAAGCTTGGCCCATTGTTGTTGACCATTGTTATGGTGGACTATTTTGGCCATGTGGTTTCTCATTGATGTTCTAAACTTGACCACGTGATATTGTTGTTACTTGGTGGCTTGAGAACCATTTTGTTGAAGTTGTAGTTGTCTTGGCCAAGTGTTGGAGATATTGTTGTGGATTGGAGTTGGCCGTTGGAATTGTTGTTGTTCTTGAAGATTGTTGTTACTGTTCTTGGTGTGGTTGTTGTTGTTCTTGAAGTTCTTCACCTTCCTTCATATATTGTTAGAACATAAAGTGAATGTTAGATCCTAAAAGGTGAAGGAAAAAGGTGTATGTACTTGTTAGTCTTGAAAGACCCTCAACCACCAAAAGACTTTATATCACTTCTCAATCACTTTTCCATGATTTAAGGACCCATGTTTTAAGGAGAAGTACAAGAAAAAGTCAAGTCTTGAAAATTGAAAAAGGCCCCAAGACTTATTTTCCCTCCTAAAACAAATTCCACCAATCTAAATTAATTTTTGTCCAAGACTTGAACATTTGAGAATAACCACTTGATAAAATCGAACTAATACGTGGCTTCCACATCATTACTGCTACTGTTCACGTAATATTTCCGAGCTTAAAATTTTAGATTCTTAGTTTTATCTTATTGTTTCATTAGGTTCATGTCTTGATTCTAGAATTAATTAACAACTAGTAATCACCTAGTTAGTTGTATATTAATTATTGAATCCGTTTCTTCGTGTCTTCGTTATTTGTGTGCTTTTCTCATTTTTAACTCATAGTAACTTCTTTGTTTCAAGTTCGTAAGTAAATTTTATTTTTGTGTCTTGAGTCGATCAAATAAGAATCTATTTCGGCCGCCAAGTAGAATTGACATCCTATTGACTACCGGAGTATAATAAACTTTCAATATTCGCCGCTCCAATTGTGAGAATCACAAAGGTGAGTGAATACGAGTGTTAGTGAGAAGCTTTTACTACTAATCTTGTTTGTTCATTTTGTAGGTTCAAATGGTGATATAAGGGGAATATGTTTTCGATAGCCGGGGATTATTGTGACTACAACATAGGAGACTATGGTTATAGTAAGGGGTTTTATGGCTACGAAGTTGAGGGAGATTGCGGAGGCTATGAAAATAGCCATGATCGAAACTTGGGCAGATTTGAAAGTTACTGTTTTGAGGGACAAAATAAGGTGAATGAAGTGCCTAGTGCTTATGGTAACTTTGGAGATGATGTAGGACCTCGTGATGGATCTTATGATGATGTTGGGGCATGTGAGGAGTCTTACACTTATTACTCTGAACCTAGATTTGGTGTTAGGTATAACCCTTTCGTTCGCAAAGATTATGAGAGCTATGATGAGAGTACACGTGATGAGTATGAAGATCCATATTCTCTACTTTGTAGTACTTCTTATCAAAGTCGATATAGTGTGAATGGTTATACTAGCTCTAGTGGAGGTTGTCCAATGAGAAGAAGAGAGTATGCATCTCCAAAATCGAGGGGTACTCGTGAGCTTTATAATATTGATCCAAGAAGGAATGTACACTCTGGAAAGGTGACCGTTTGTGGGATACCGGGCTGCCTCATTGTATTAAATGATAGGTACTATAGTAACTACATCGTTCCATCCATGGTTGACTTCTTGGGGTTGTTTCGTGAGCCTTTACTAGTTTCATACTTCTTGGATGGGTTTAAGGTTACCGAGAGGGTCAAGGTTGTCTTTTCCCAATTTGAATACCATGAGGAGGTGTGGTGCGATAGTCTTCCATTGACATACGGTCATGTATACTTAGGTGCCAATTGGTTTGCACAACATAGAGTTTCAAACGTGCAAAATTGGCTTAATATTGTAAGATTCCAATCGGGGAATCACCTCATGACTTACTTGCTGCCCAAGCCACGAAGAGAAATGCCTATGTACTCCACTCCAAATTATTATGAGAGATAAAAGATTGAGAGGAGTAAGGGAGTGCAAGGTGGTAATTCGAGAGTGGAAAAAGGAGAGGTTGTATGGAGCAAAGTGAGGGGATTACCACCAAACCATGCTAACATTGGTTGTCCTTCTATTTGTAAGGACATTTGTGTAGTTACCAACATGGCAAGCGAAGAAGAACAAAGCCAAAAGGAAGTTGCTGCCCAAGATTTTGGAGCACCTTCGCACCATGACAAAGAAGAATCTACTCAAGGACTTCAAGGTAAAATGGCTAACTCTTACACTTTTGTACATGTGAATGATAATTGTGTGGCTAGTATCCCGTTGAGTGTAAGTTGTAGCTTGCCTATATGTGAGTCTATTGTTTCTTTTCCACTTGATGATGATGTACATGTTGTGAGTGTGGATACACTAGTTGATCCTATTATGACCGAATCGACTCTTCTTGTAAGATCGATTTATGTCCACCTAGTGTTGAAACCATTATATTGAATGAAAGTATATTATCTTCTGAAATTTGTGTTGATCAACCTATGTGTGAAAACACTTGAGGATGTGTATGATGTAATTAATGAACCTTAAGTGCGTGATAATGTTGAAAATGTTGATCAAAGAAATAGGAGTGAACTCGAGAGCTATTCTTGGGATAATCTTGCACTTGAAATCTCTTTGAAACTTGATATTGATCTTTTAGAGAGTGATGAACGTGTTTGTTCCAAATCTGCCCATGAAATAGATCATGCTCTCTTTAGGTATAATGTCTTGTTTGAAGAAGATATAATCACTCCTAATGAACCTAATGGTGAAAATAATGGTATAGCTTGCCTTAGAAGCTATAGCCGATATGCTAACCCACTATAGTGTGACAACATTCTACTAAAGATGGAAATCACTTCTTGGAAGATGAAAGTACTCTTAAGGGTAAGGGATGTGTAGTCTTGGAAACTACTTCTCATTCTACTTTGTGTGATTTTATTGTTGAGAGTACTCATGGTGACTTGAGTGATACCTTTTTCTACTCTCTATTTGCTTTGGATAATATGTATGCTATTGTAGAGAGTACGCCATTTAGTTTGGGTAGAGACCACGGGAAAGGGGAGTGTTGTCTAGACCCGTGTCTATGGCCACTCTTCCCGTTTGACCCTGGTGCCAAATATAGATTTTATGATGATGGGGCACCCAACTTGTTGCTTGGTTTACATGAAAATCAAAGTATCACTTTTGGTAAATTCCATAACCAAATCCTTTGTGCATTTTTCATTAATTATTTAATATTTAGTTCAAGGATCTGGTTATATTCTAAATATGTGCAACCTTGGAATGTTGAGGTGATTTGTCGTGCTAACCCTAACCTTCAGTCCATGAGGAGTTTGTATTTGTGTGTTTTTTCTTTGGTTTTGCAAGGTTTGGATTTAAGGTTGAATCCTTTTCAAGATGGGGAGGATGATACGAGTCAAATGGCCACCTTAGCTTTTGATGACATCTTTGAAGGCCAATACGTAAAGGCTTAAAACTTGGTCATCCCGAGAGAACAAGGATACGAAAGGAAGGATCATTTTGAGCATGACTTAAAGCAATCTCGTGTGTGATACGAGTCAAATGACCACCTTAGCTTTTGATGACATCTTTGAAGGCCAACACGTAAAGGCTCAAAACTTGGTCACCCCGAGAGAACAAGGATACAAAAGGAAGGATCATTTTGAGCATGACTTAAAGCAATCTCGTGTGTGAAAGGTTGCTTGGTTGCTTACATTGATGCTAACCCGAGAACCACAAGCCTTGAAGTATGAACCATACTCGGTTTTTGAAACATTGAAAAGGCGCCATTCATTCAAGTTATAACATACCTTGGCTGACCCTTCATTAAGGGAATTTTATACATTACGTATGATGTATTTACACACCATGGCTGCCTCTCTCATTAAGGGCAAAGTGGTCTTTTTATCTTCATTTGTAATATATTATAAATAGGCCCCCTTAGTATTATTTTCACTAGTTTTTGAATGATGAATATGTGAAAGACTTCTTCTCTCTTTGAGAGTGTAACACCCTTAGTGTAGGGCTTGGATAAGACATCATTAGTGTAGGGCTTGGAAAAGCCGATATTGTACGTTGCTTAGAAACGGTGGATCTTGAGGTGAGTCGATTACCTTGATGGTCACCGTAAGAGTGTGGTTTTGATTGCTACATTCATTAGGGGTTAGTGTTGAAATACACTTGGTTCTTAATCTTGTAATAATCATGGTCTCACTATCTATCTTTATTTTCTATGCAATTTCCCTTGTGTTTTTGTTGAATCCGAGACTTGTTTCATCTTGTGTCATTGTTGCTGTTTTGGTGTTAAAATACACCTTGTATCTTGTAATCCTTGTGTTGTTATTGTTGGCCGAAAGTTGCTCTCAAAGGGGTCCTCGGGTTCTAGTTGATTTGTGGACTGTTTTGCGTAGTTTTTGAGCCTTCCCTTGTCTTTCCCGTATCACTCGCCCAAAACACAAAATTAAAAATCCTAAAGAGGCATTATATGCCCCATTACTCATAATTCCTATTCAAGCAACTAATCTCTTTCAAGAACAAAACCCTAGCCTTCAAAAATTCAAGATCAAGCCTAAAATAATCATCAAGAACTTTCTCAATTTCACCAACTAAGGTATGTTAAGTGTTCATCCATGGGTCCCTTTCACCCATGGAGTCCAAGTATCCATTTTTAAATTCAAAGTTGTGATCTTTGGAAGTTTTCATAATTTTAATTATGATATTAACCATGAATTCCCATGAATTATAATTCTATATCATGTTTACATGCAATTATTATTGATATTGAACCCCACACATTTGAACAATGCTATTCGCTGACTTAAATCATACTTAGTGATGTTAATGTTGAAATCATGCTATTTTTACAAACTTTGAACTATTCCCATGCTTAGCATAAACTATGAATATCAAGTGTTTGATGAAATGCCTACATGAAGAAATTTTGAGTAAATGCTTTCATGTTATATCCCCAAAGTTTTAGTACTATTTTGCTATTATTGCTATCGAGTCTTGGGGGTTGTAAATACCCTGAAAACATAGTTGTTTACTTAGTCTTAGTATCTTCAGAATAGTTTAGAATATGTTATGAGCATTATCAGCTCACTCAGTGATCATAATAAGTTAAACTTAGAACAGTTCAGTATTCCGAGTCAATTCAGTTGGGAGTAGAATTTAGCATCGAGTCAGTGCAGGAATGGAGGCTTCCCCGTCAGATAGACAGAGTCATTAGTAGTAGTCCTGGTACTCCAGAACTATATAGTCATCGTAGGATATGAGGATTCACCCGTCAGTTTAGGCTTGACTACCTCCCAGAGGATCACTCATCTGTTTAGGCTTAACACTCTTAGTCCTTTGGGGCAGTACATCAGTGGACCCACACAGGTAATATTAGTACCCGTGGCATGGTACTGACACCCTTCCAACTGGGGTTACAGGTTGGACCCTAAATTTGCTCATTAGGGCATACCGGTTAGATAATAGCTCCCACAGTCTTAGTCCAATAATCAGCCCAGTAATTCATATTCAGTTTTGCTTGACCATAGTATACAAATATCAGTTATTCATTTATTAGTATTTAGTATTTCAGTTTACAGATTTCATTTAGAACATGTTTTATGCTTGGTCATGCATTCTCAGTATTTACAGATTTCATGCATTTCATTTAGTACGTATGTTATTTATTCAGTCAGTTATTACTCTTGCACATAAAACTATGCATATCAGCCTACCTCATTTAGCATACCAGTATATTCAAATTACCGATGTATACTCTTTTCTTGCGTTATGATGTATCACATCATAGGTTTAGACGCTCAGTTCTCGGATCGCGCATAAACCTTCCATATCAGCCATAGCAGTGGTGAGTCCTCATATTTTGAGGACATACTATATTTATTTTCATTTTAGTTCAGTAGTTAGTTTGGGCCTGTCCCATCAACTCTTATTCAGTTAGTTTAAGACGCTTTCGGACATTTCAGACAGTCAGTTAGTTTGTCTTTATTTTATTAGATTCATACAGATGATTTTTGATAGTTGTTTTATAGATTCAAGATACAGAAATGTTTCAGGTTTTAAAACCTTATGGCATATTTAGATATTTCACACATGTTATCTTGTTATTGTTATTTAGTGCTCACAGCATGTTCCAGCTCATGGTTAGCTTGTGGTCCCTCAGGACTGTAAGCATCGTGTAACACCCAGGGTGTACTCTTGGAGCATTTAAAACTTGATATCAGAGCCTAAGGTTTTAAAGTGTTTTAGAAAGTCTTAAAGCTACATCAAGTAGAGTCTTGTGCATGGGTATGAAGTGCGCCACACTTATAGGCAAGAGGCTATGAGGCGTTTAAGAAAAGTTTTCCTTTTTTTAGTGTTCATGTCGTGCGACTGAGCATAATGCTCATTTTAAAATCTTTGTATAATCTACTCTTCCTTCCATTTATAGAACATGCCTCCTAGAAAGACAAATAGAAGAAGAAATGTGAACCAGCCATCACCTCCGCCTGTTTAGGAAGATCCCCTGGATGAGCACGTCTCTTACGCAGAATTTAGAGCTGCATTCACCACCCCATCCCATTTGATGGTAGCTCAGAATGTTCGACTAGCTGCTATTTAGGCCAACTCCAATGGCCAATACTACTGCGGCTAGAATTCAAGACTTTACCTGAATAAATCCTCCTCTATTTTCGGGATCCAAATCTGAAGAGGATCTGTAGAAATTCTTTGACATGGTCCAGAAGGTGACAGACATTATGGGAGTGACTTCTAGTGAGAGTTCTGAGTTGGCTTCTTACCAGTTGCAAGATGTAGCTCATACATGGTTTAAGTAGTAGAAGGTAGATAGAGGCGCAAATACAGGGTCTATAGAATAGGAAGAGTTTGCTATTGCCTTCTTAGATAGGTTCTTTTCGTTGGAATTGAGAGAGGCTAAGGTATTAGAGTTCATCAACCTAAAACAAGTAACATGAGTGTGAAAGAGTATTCCCTCAAGTTTACTCAGTTAGCTAGGTATGATCCTCATGTGGTGGCTGATAACAAATCTAGGATAAGTAAGTTCGTGTCTGGTGTATCTGACAATATGGTCAAAGAGTGTAGGACCGCAATACTGATTAAGGAGATGGACTTGTCTATGTTGATGATCCATGCTTAAGAGATTGAGGAACAGAAGACAGAAGAAAGAGAGGGAACAAGAGGGTTAGAACAGGCAGCTTTAATTTTACTCAGCCAAAGTCAGAAGGTGGTAATCATCCTTAGTTCCACAAAAAAACTTTAGTTCCATCTCCATATTAAGCTAGTATACCAGTACCCAAATTCAAAAATGATAATAGGGATAAAGCGCCAGGCTCTAAGTCGCAGGGTAGTGTGAACAATGCTCGTACAAATCCTCTTTGCTAAAAATGTGGTAGAAACTATCAGGGTGAGTGTAGAGCTGACAGTGACGTGTACTTTAGGTGTGGAAATCAAGGCCATCAAATTTGAGAGTGTCGGCATCCAGTGCTACCAGTGGTCAGCGTCCAAACAAATTGTATGCACTACAGTCCCGACAAGATTAGGAAAATTCTCTTGATGTGGTTACTGGTACGTTACAGGTCTTTCATTTACATATTTATGCTTTATTAGACCTTGGAGCCTTTTTCTTTTGTAACCCCTTATTTAGCTATCAACTTCGGAGTCAGTCTCAAAATTTTAGCAGAGCCTTTTTCAGTATCTACCTAAGTAGTTGTCAACCCCTTATTTTGCGCTATGATGTATCATATAATGGGTTCGGATTCTCAGTTCTTGGATTGCACATAGTCCTTCCAAATTATCACCTATATCAGTGCTGAGTCCTCATATTTTGAGGACAGACTATATTTAATTTCATGTTTTCAGTTCAGTAGTTAGTTGGAGTTAGTTGAGGCCTATCCCATAAACTCTTATTCAATCAGTTTTAGAGGCTTTCGGACATTTCAGACAGTTAGTCAGTTTGTCTTTATTTTATTAGATTCAGATAGATGTTTTCAGACAGTTGCTTTCTAGATTCATGATTCAGAAATAATTCAGTGTTTAAAACCTTATGGCATATTCAGCTATTCTGTACATGTTATTTTGTTATTGTTATTCAATGCTCATAGCAGGTAACAACTCATGGATTAGCTTGTTGTCCCTTGAGACTGTAAGCACCGTGTGGTGGCCAGGGTGTACTCTCGGGGCGTTACACTTTCCTCGTTCTGGTGTATATGACACAGACAAGAACAGTACATCTACTCATGATTCAAATAGCTCATAGATGAAAACTAATCATCATACTCAAGATCATAGACTCACAATAAAAAACACAGAACATTCCAACACAGATGGAACTCAGTCAAGTGTGTGATACCTATAAGAACTTCTTCAAGAACCAAACAACCTCCAATATGGATAAAGGATTTCATTTCTCCGCACTCAACTCATCATGAATTTCCTTACAATATTATTAACTATGTCTCTTATGATTACTTATCTACTAAATATCAAAGTTACTTATCTGTTTTCTCTACTGTCATAGAACCTAAGACCTATGAAGAAGCAACTAAGGATCCTAAGTGGATAGATGCAATGAAGGCAGAGATAGAAGCTCTACAAATCAATAACACATGGACAATCACTACATTACCATCTGGCAAAAAATATATTGGTTGTAGATAGATATTCAAGAAAAAAAATAAGCCTTCAAGAGAAATTGAAAATTTTAAGGCAAGACTTGTGGCCGATAGATATAGTCAACAAGAAAGAATAGACTATCAAGAAACTTTTTCCCCCGTGGTAAAGATGACAACAGTAAGAACAATCTTAGCTATTATAGCCTCAAAGCAGTGGCATGTGTATCAAATGGATATCTACAATGCATTCCTTCAAGGGGACTTTCATGATGAGATATATATGGACCTTTCTCAAGGTTTTATGAGCCAGGGGGTGACTAAATCAGTATGCAGTCTAACAAATTCCTTGTATAGACTTAAGCAAACACCTAGATAATCGAATGTCAAACTAAGAGATGCTCTACTTAAGTTGAGGTTCCAACAGAGTCAATTTGATCACTTATTGTTCATAAGAAAAAGTATGAAAGGAATTGTGATAATTCTTGAATATTTGGATGATCTACTAATTACTGGAGATAGCCTAGAGTTGATAAAGAAAGAAAATAACTCACTACAACAAGTATTCAAAATGAACGACCTGTGGGAGTTAAAGTATTTTCTTGAAATAGAATTTGTAAGGTCTGAAAAAGGCTTTATTATGCATCAAAGGAAGTATGTTGTAGAAATCCTATCTGATCTTGGATTATCAGTTGCTAAACCAACATTGACAACTATGGATCCAAATACAAAACTAACTAGTAAAGAATATGATGATCTCAAGAAAGACAACCATATGCAGGATCCCTTACTGATTGACATCAGACCTTACCAAAGGTTAATAAGCAAGCTATTATACTTGACAGTCACTAGGCCTGACATTACCTACAATGTTCAAATACTAAGTCAGTTCCTTCAAAAGCCAAAGAAAACTCATATGGAAGCAGGACTGAGGATAGCAAGATATGGGAAAAAGCAGCCTGGACAAGGTATACATATATCCAGTAAACTAGTTTAAGAACTAATGGCTTATTGCACTATCACAAATTCACTATTTTCTGGCTGAAAGTTTCGATTGAATAAAATTAGTCGTAAATTTTCGACTACTTCAGTTGGAAAACTTACCTTTTTATTTTAATTTTTTTTACAAAATATTTTTTCGATACTATTTGTGACTACAATAGTCAGAATATTAGACGATAAATTTTGAAAAATATATATTCCGACTACTGTAGTCAAAAATATAAATAATTAAATAAATATATTACTAAATATATAATCAGACCCTTATATGAAAATTAAATAATTATTAAAATAGACTATTAAATATATATTTTAGATCACTATAGTCAAAAATATAAATAATTAAATAAATATATTACTAGATATAAAATCAGACCCTTATACGAAATTAAATAATTATTTAAATAAATTATTAAATATATATTTTCAACCACTATCGTTGGAAATACTAATAACTAAATAAATATATGACTAAATATATAATCATACCTTTATACAAAAAATTAATAATTAATTAAATTTATTATTAATTATATTAAAGGGAGGTAATTACACATGATATGGAGCAATTACAGTTTACAGAGGACATGACCTTTGATAGGAAGGTGTGGAAGATGAGGATTAGGGTAGAGAGTTAGGGGGTGAGAGCGCGACGGTAGTAATAGGGAAGTGCTCCTTTGGGTCTGGAGTTTCTGGTTCGTAGTGTTGTGGCTGTAGTTTTTGGGGCTAGTGGTGTTGGCGTTTTTGCATCCCGTACTAGTTTATTATATACTTATCTTTGTGTTTGTTATACTATTAGTTTGTTTTGTCTACCATACTAGTTTATATGCGCTTACTTTTTATATTGGTTATACTGTTATTGGTCCTAAGCCGGGGGTCTATCAAAAATAGCCTCTCTACTTCTCTTGAGGTATGTGGTTGTTGTTGTATATTTCCGATCACTGTAGTCGAAAATTGTAATAATTAAATAAATATATTACTAAATACATTACAAAAAATCTGCTCTGTAAATATATTAAATGTATTCAATTATTGTAATAACAAATATTAAATAATAAATATATTTAATTTGTACCCAACTGTAATGGTCAGAATATTATATTTAGTTATTAAATAAATAGTTATATAAAATATAATTTACACGGTAGTCTTTCACTCCCTCATCCCTCTCTATCTAAACTAAATTAGGGTTCAGTTAGCTTTACAACCATTGAAGCAGCAGTGCCGGGGTTGAGAGCAGCTTTACAATCACTCACTATTTCCCTTCTCCTCTATGACTCTTCTTTTCTGAGAAAATTCCATAACAAAAAGCTACTCAGAGAATTTTTAAGGTATAAAAAAACATAAACTTTTTATTTTTTTTTTTCTTAAATGAGAATTTCTCCTCTGTTTTTGTAGATAATATAAAATTTTCAAGATTTCAAGAAAGCTAATTTCTTGCAAGTTTCAGTCATAGAGACACGACATTTCCAGTAAATTCCTCCCCTCCCCATTGAAGTTGCAGGACGGTTCGAGGCACGCCATTGGATAAAATATCATTTGTGTCAGGTAAATTTGTCTCATTTCAATCTTGTTATGACTTTCATTTCTTGTATTAATTCGTATTTTTCCTATGATATTTGTCTAATTTTGTTGAATTTTTGGCTGTTAGTTTAATCCCTATAACTTAATGTTTCTATTTTGGGGTTAATGAACGAGCTAAAATTACTTCTATCTCAATTTCCTTTGTGACTTTTTTTATTTAGTGGCGGAGCTATTTTACTAAGGGGTTCAAAACATAAAGGTTTTTTGATCATATATGTAGTGTTACCGCAAGTTTCGATCTCTTATTTTTGTCCGGTATGAGTTGTTTCTTAAGACCCACAATTCTGTGTTGATTTTCAGATGATTTAGACTGTGTGTATAAATATGTATTGTTGATGACTTAATTGTTACTTATTTTATTTGAACTTTGATGAACTGAGTAGTGCAACAGTGAATAGTATTATGAATTGTGTGTTACAAGAATAGTTGGAAGTTTGGTTTGATTGAATGTTATGATGTTGTTGTCTTTTGAAAGAATTATGGGCAAAGTTTCTTTTTTCCCAAAATGTAAGTGAAGCTTTATCTTGATTTCTCCAAATTGGTCGCCTTTTGGTGTTTGTTTGATTTTTGTGGTTTTAATCCATACAGTGGAGTTTCGATAGATGTTTACTTTTGTCATTGTGTTCAACACTATTGCTTGATTGACTGAAATGTTTCAAATTCAGTGTGTTGTTTTAAGCTCTACTTTTCATGGTTGGCTGTGAGAATTTAGAAAGAAGGGGTTGGTTAAGAAACTACAGAACAACAAGAAATGTCCTTTAGTGTTTAAAGTTTCTTTGTTACATCGTCAAAAATAAAGTTTCTCGGCATGTTTTCAAGAATGAACATATTACCTTAGATATCACACCTAAGGTATAGGCATATGCCTATCAATTTCTGTGACTTGATTGTTTGTCTTCTTTCTGTTGAACAAATAGGTTGATTTCAAGAAAATGATGTTAATAGTTATTTTGAAATTTTGACAATTCTAGGCATATACAGTAGGCTGAGACTAGATGAGTGTTTTTCTTCTGTTTGGGTATATTATGAGATATTAAGAAATTTTGGACATAGGTGTATTCCTGGGCTGCTTTCATTTTGTTACATCCAATAACAGTGTCAAATAACAGTGGAAAAAGAAGAAAAGAAACTTTATTTCATGTGCATCCTTATGCATCAATTTTAGGATTTAGAAATACAAAGGTTTTGGAGCCAAGTACAAATCATTCTTCCTTACTGCTATTGCCTCAAAAGTCTCTGTCATGTCAAGGTCATTTGCTGTTGCTTCCTGCTATTTGTGATTTCGCATAGCCTTCCTGCTATTTTGAGGATTAGAAATAGACTTCTTTGAGATTTCTGGACTAATAAAGACTTCGCTGGCTGGTATCTATTACCTGTTACCAGATGACGGTGGAAGGTGGCTGGTATTTATGGAATTAGTCGAGGTGCGTGCAACTTTGTGACAATATAGAGATCCATCAGACTTCTACTTTATTTTGAATACCCAACAACAACTAATAACATTCTGAGAAGGTGATGGATATACAAGTTCCTAGGTCCCATTCTATATCAAAGCATAATACTCCTCATCCATCGCATGATAGTAACAGTCATCCTTAGCAGCTTATGAATAACAAGCAGGCACATCACTAGAATGTGCAATAGTAGATAAGGAAACGGGTAGCATGGGCTTTAGCAAGACTATTTAAGAACGAGTGATCGTGCGTTGAATTGGAGGTTGTAGATTCATAGATGAATTAGTAACAGTAGAGGCAGTAGGTAAGCAGTTTAAGAGTGGTCAACACTCAATGGAAGTCCATCACTAGAATCTGATGGATTTGAAACAAATGGTGGGGTGGACTTGAAACAAAGTCCGTCACTAGAATCGTGTCTTGAGCCGGGGGTCTATCGGAAACAACCTTTCTACTTCATCAGAGGTAGAGGTATGGACTGTGTACATCTTACCCCCCCCGACCCCACTAGGTGGGAATACACTGGGTTTGTTGTTGTTGTTGTTGTTGTTGTTGGTGGGGTGGAGCTTGGCAGGGGTGAGTGTATATTTTTTCCAGGTAAAGGGTGGTGCAAGGATGGACTAGGTGAAGGTAAAAAAGAGACTTTTTTATACTTTAACTATTGTTGGTGTTTTTTCTTCTGTTATTATTTTGGTTCTCTGGCTTTTGTTTCTCTTCTTTATTGTTATTGTTGTCGTTCTTGTGTATATAAAAAACGTAGATCGTACATGGATGTATAATAGAACTTATCTTAACTGTTTGGAGTTTGAGGGTGGAATTTAAATATGGGGTAGCTGGATTTATTGCTAAAGCAACAACACTTGATGATTTTCTTACTGAAGGGACAATTAGGTGTCTTTGTTGGAAATGCAAGTGTGGCAAGTTATTGAGTCCCAATCTTGTTACATTACATCTTGATAAGAAGGGATTTATGTTGAATTATACTGTGTGGACAGCTCACTCAGGGGCTTAAAATGAACCAAAAATTATGATGCTAAGCACTTTTATGAATAGTTAAAGGAAGTTAGTCATCCATTGTATGAAGGATCAAAACATTCTAATCAAAACATTCTAAGTTATCTGGTGCAGTTCGGTTACTAAGTATTAAGTCATATTATTCTATTTCTCAAGAGGGCATGAATTCTATCATACTGAGTATGTTGCTGAAGTCGTACAACATATATAGGTCATGTGTTGTAGATTGGTTCTTGTAATGTCAATTACTCTATTCAAGAATTCTGGCTTGATTTTGTAAGGACTGGCACTAAAATCAATTCAAGAATTCACAGGAAATCAAAAGACAAAATATTATCTCACATGTGCCATCAACTATCAACCACTATATAAAAGTTCAAGTTTGTCACTGTTATATGCAAAGTGATTAGACTATTAGTAGCTTCTGAAAATGTATATATCAATCAATTTTTGGTAGGTTTTTGGAGTCGTAAACTGCTCTAAACTATTGTATATTATGAACTTGAAATAAATTACTGCAGGACAATTTGCTCATGTTATTTTAATGCCTTGTAGGTGGCAAGGCAGGATCTACCAGTTCCAGATTGGTTTTAAGTCTCTTCAAATAAGAGGTATAGGAAGAGACTAGCATTCACATTGTGTTTGCATTATATCTCCATCTTTTATGAGAAATAGGTTGTCAACTAATTTGGTTGTTCTTTCTTTTCAGGTGGTTAGTAAAGAAAATCAATGGCATCAAAAGGTAATGTTAATGGACGACGTAAAAAATGTAAGAAAGGGCCTAATAATCTTCCTGCGGGTCAATATTCAATGTACACCACCACCACCACTTGTTACCATAACTCTTCAACCAACTACTACAAATCTTACGTCTCCCCCTAAATCAACTATTTCACTATCAAATACATTTTTCATGCTCCGACCGTCTGACCAGTTTCACACCCCTTCTTCCCAAAATAGTCTGCATAGTAGCTTTTCATCTATGCCTTCGACGTCATCCACACCAAACCTTTTTGGATTGAGAATTGGATGTCCTTGTTGACACCTAATTTTTTCCCTCCACGATTAAATTTAATTCTAAGTTTCTTTGATTTTTAATAAAATTAAAATATTTATTTCATCCGAATAAAAATTTATTAAATATATTTGTACGTAATTTTGTCATTTTAAGTAGTGATTATAATTTATCGTATTCAATTATAGAAGATTTTATAATTTTGTTACTTAAATATTTATTTTTTAAAATGTCGGATTTTAATCAAGGCTTATAGATTCAAATGATTAAAGTTTTGATTTAAATATAATTTACTCTCAAAAAATAATTTATTCGTATAAATATGTGATTGATTTTATAAAATCAAGAAGCCCGGGATTAAAGGAAGAATTAATTCGCATCGAATTTCAATTTAATTTAGTCAATCTATTAGATTTGGCCATAATTGAAATCAAATTGGCCATAATTGTAATGCAATCCGTCAATTGATTTGTAATTTGGTCAAAATTAAATAAATATAGCTAAATTTTAAATCCACCCCAAAATTCCCAAAAACTCTCATAATTTCTACCTAATTTCACAACAAAAATAATTTCAAATTATACTACATTGTACTATTTCCCCCCAACTGTCTTTTTCCAATTTTAAAATTCAAAAGTTGTACTATATTGTACAATTTTCCCCCACATTATCTTCCATCTCACCTTATCTTCAATTTTAAAATTTCAAAAACACCCTTATTTGTTTTTTCTCCCACATTGGTGGAGGACAAGAAATAAATCCCCATCCTTTCCTATAAATACTTTTCTCCCACATTGGTGGAAAAAAAAAATCTCATTCTCTCCTATAAATACTACCACTACTTTGGTAAAAAAGTAAGGAAAAAAAAAGGCTAGAAAGGTGAAAAATCCTTTTTGAGAAAAATAGTTATTTTTATTTAGTAAAAATTTTTGTTTCATAGAGTTGGTCGGCTAATAAAAAATTTCAAGTTGCCTGCGACATTTTTTCGGTGGTGGTTGATTCCGACGAAGCTCGTAGTCTCGTTTTTCTACCCCCAAAAAGGTAAACACATTTTTTTTTAGTTTTTATTATCGTTTTCTTCTTCATCTTTTTTCTTCTTCATAGTTCGTAGATATTATTTTGTTTGCTGGAATTTTATGTTGTAGATGGCCTTAAAAGGCCCTAGGACGTTGTGGTATCGATATTCTAATTATTTTCATGTTCATGATATAAAAATGAGCTAACAATAGTTGTATGTGTTTTTTTTTTTTTTTTTTACTTTATTCTTTGATTATTTTGGATAAAGTTTCAATCTTTGCTTAAAATATGTATTTATGCTTTGTTTAAACTCATGGTTGTTGGATATATTTGATTTTAGCATGTAAAGTTATTTTCTTTATGTTGAAAAGAATAGTTAATGTTGAATGTTTCGCCTTTTCTCCTAATTCTTTGATTATTTTGGATAAAGTTTAGATCTTTGCTTGAAAAACATAATCATGTCTTGTTTAAACTCATTATTGTTGAATATGTTTATTTTTAGCATGTAAAGTTATTTTCTTTATGTTGAAAAGAATAGTTAATATTGGTTGTTTTGCCTTTTGACCTTATTCTTTGATTATTTTGGATAAAATTTAGATCTTTTTACTTGAAAAGTCATACCCATGTCTTGTTTAAACTCATTGTTGGTAGATATTTTGTTTTTAGCATGTAAAGTTATTTTCTTTATGTTGAAAAGAATGGTTAATATTGATTGTTTTGCCTTTTGACTTTATTCTTTGATTGTCATATATAAAGTTTTGATCTTTGCTCAAAAGACAAACTCATGTCTTGTTTAAATTTATTGTTGGCGGATATGTTTGTTTTAGCTGTAAAGTTATTTCTTTTATTTTGAAAAAATAGTTACTATTGCTTGTTTCGCCTTAATAAAAATAGTAATTGATTAAATCAAGAATTTTTCATTTACTTGTTAATTATTTTAAGGGATCTCCAAAATCTTCATATAAGAGATGAAGTGCTAGCTTTATTTTTCATCCACGATGTTTATTCCTCTTTTTCGCATGTTTTCAAATTTGTCAAAATGATGAGAAAGTTTGAATTTTTGTGGCTAAATAGAATTATTTAGATATTTTTGAGTCATGCATTTTATGATTGTGAAACAATATTTCACTTTTAGAAATGCTAAACTTTATTCTAATTTTCTTGCGCCCTTTGGATTATCATATGTGCTCTTTGTGAGTGTAAAGACTTGATTCGTGTCTCTCATTGATTCATAATATAAAAGAATTTAGATGTATGAATTTTCGTTAATGTCACCTTAATTGAAATTTAAAGATTCTCTTGCTTGAAAAGTTAACCTTTATTTTCTTTGGTTATATGGATTGGTATCTATGTTTGTTCAATTTTAGAAGTCATGAGTATTTTCCTCGTTGCCTTATCCTTTTACTTTCGCAAGCTTACGTTGTTTGTTTCTTGCATTAATTTATTGAATATGGCCTTCTTTCTTTTACCTTTATTCATTCTTGTATGAACATAAATCATGAGGCATGTAAGTGGGTGTCTTTGCTTTGCATTTTATTTGTTGACTCTCATTTTTGTGCAAGTGTGCTTATCATTGTCATTCAAAATTGGTTCTTGATATTTTCTTTTGCTTTGAAATATGTCACTTTTATGCCTTGAACGTATATTAATTTCTTTATCTTTTCTTTGCATGCAAAAAAAAAATGTCTCGAGTCCAAATGGATTCCTCTCCTTTTGCATTTCGTAATGGGCCAATGAGGTCTACCCCTTCGAGTCAAGTTCGAAGTTTAAACCCGAGGTTCAGTACATGGCATGCGGGTGCTAGAAGATAGACGAAGAAGGAAAATGGGTCAAAATCCATTGACAAGGTCATTAAGAGACTTGAAAAGTCTCAATTTTTATTAGTCTTCTTTTTATTCATTCATTTAGTCATTTATTTATTCATTTATTTCGGTCTCGAAGCCAAAGTTGTATTTAATATAGGTGGAGCAAGACTCGAGCCAAAGGCTCGAAAAATAGTTTAGGACAGGTGAAATGGGTCGGAATCTCAACTAGACTAGGATAGGTCTAGTTGATTTGGGCTCAATGGCCTAAATCCTTTACTTTCTCCTCACTTCCCCTTTTATGTGTTTATTTGTTTATTAGTTTTGTTTAGACTTAGTTAAAATCTCTATTAAGTCGCCTAAATCTATTTTACACAAATCTTTTTTTTTTAAATCAAATCACTATTTCAACAAATTAATCTTTTCGGAAGTTAATCAAAAGATGTTTTCAAATAGTCCGAATAACTGCAAGTTTGCGGACATTTTAGTTGCCTAACATCTTCTTAAAACGTTAATAGGAGCCGCTTATCTAGAATTTCTAATTTAAAATGATTTTTCTGTTTTGAATCATTTGAAGTAATTCTATAAAGGTTTTTTTAATTTTTCTTCAAAATTAAGTGGCGACTCTTCTCAAAAAGTCTAAATTTCTCAACAAAACAGAAATGACGACTCTGCTAGGGATTTGTAACTAGGTTCTAACCAAATGTTTGATTTCGTCTTTTGATTAACTGTTTATGTGTTTATATGTTTCGATTCTGTAAAGTTTAACTATCGCATCTCATGGCATATTCCTGCATTATTTAAACTGTTTTGGGGTTTCGTGGATGTCCTGGCCCCCGTTGTTCAATTTCAAAATGTGTTGGAAATGCGAACGGCTTATTAGCACATGAGTCGTCTAATGGCTGTTCGTATTTTCAAACTCAAGTTGTCCGCTTGAGAACCAATGTTCAAACCTACTCTAGACATCTAGGATAAAATGAAACCAAAGTCCTATATTAGGCATAAGCCTAGGATGATGTCACGCTCCAAAATTCCATCGGGCCGGACTGACACCCGAAGCCGAGAAGGCTCAGAAGAACCCGTTCAAATACCTGTACCTTCACTTACATGTCACTAAAAATTTGGATAGCACTTCGTTGCATATAGAAGAGTCTAATTACCTGTATCAGCACAACACGCACAAATATATATATATATATATATATATAATACTTAGTCGTCAGGGCCACCACATATACAAATATAACATCACTATATACAAATATAACATCACTATATAAACTTCTATGACTTTACCCTTTCTTATGTCTACAAAGCCTCTAGGATATACATGACATAATTAGGGTCGGGACAAACCCTCGCCGACACATGACTCCTGTACAATAACAAAACATAAGGGACCGACTCGGAAAGCTCTGAAGCAAATTGGAGCTCACCAACAATAGCTGTATGACCTGGCTCCTATCTATGCTGTGAATGAGCTGAAGCACCTGTGCCTGCAGCATGAAATGCAGGTCCCCCGTGAGGGACGTCAGTACGAAATATTTACTGAGTATGTAAAGCTGTAAATAATCATATGTGATGTGGGGGATCAAGAAAATCAGATGCAAGTGAATAAATCATAATAGAAGTGAACCACACTTCATAAACACTTTTAGGATCATGTACATTATCATTAATCTGAATTGGGTTCTTGAATTCAAACACATTTGTGGAACGGTATACATTCGTTCATTTTATTCTTTACAATTATCATTTGCCATTACCTCTTCCTCCCGAACCTCCAACCACCTAACGATAATCAATACTGTACCGTACTGTGACCATTAGGCTGCCCCAGTACATATCAACTGTAATCATATCAAATATGGGATCGGCCTATGCTAGGCTTAAGCCCCTGAGCTACCACCCACACGTATATCAAGTAACACACATAAGAGATCTTTCCAATAACTTAGTTCAAAAGCTTTTGAGATTATTACATTAGTGTTTATGCCAATATAGTACCTTTGGAATAATGATACATCAATAGGAACCAAGTAATAGACTTTCTATACAATAACGATGTAATAAAGACTCATTGGTACATCAACAATGTGTTTCAGAATCATCAATACCACAACAATGAAATAGGAGCCTTTCGGTATATCAATGAAATATTTTGACACTTTATAGAATGGAAACAACTTCGTTGGTAATGTAGAACAATACATGTTTTTGGACAACCTCGGAATCTTACTTGATGGAACATTGGTGTTTTCATGTCAAAGAACATCGTTAGAGTATGCTTTACATACCTCGTTGTAGATTCGGATACTAATTCAACACAACTTCCCGCCTTTATAAATCACTTATCTACAATGAAATGTTTGGCATCTAGTATTAGCAACCCAACACCACAATTCTCTTCCATAATTCCATACAATCAATATTTGCAAAGCATTTCAAAAATTAACTTGAACAATCGGTTTAGGTGTATATATATATATATAATCATCATTTCAATACCATATCATCACACCAAATTCCTTCACAATTCAACATAATCCAACTATGCACAAGAATAATCCAACATCATTTTCAATCATCTTTCAACAACAATCAAATAACATACTTCTTATGCTCACATGCATATATATATACATATCCATTTAAATAACACCAACATAATTTACATCCTTATCATAAAATGGCCCTTTTGATTTCGAAGTCTTGTTGGCACAAATAAGGGGTGCTTCTCGAAGCTCTCGAGACGGTGAACACAACTACGGAATCAATTTGGATTTTCTACGGTTGAATCACAAGATAATTGGAGTTGAACTTAGGCTAGGGTTTCTTATTCTTCAATAATTTGGATGATAAATGATGGATATGAGGCTAAGTATATGTATATAATGACCAATTTTCGTCCATGAGGTGATGAAAAGTGACCATATTGCCCTTAAAATTTAAGTAAATCCGAATCTGTTCATGGTGGACTGTTTTGATAGGCTAAAGTAAATCGACCATAACTCTTTGCTCCGATATCAAATTTGGGTGAAATTGGTATCGTTGGAAAGATAATTCAAAGGGCTTTCATTTAATATAAAGTAGGCCACCCAGTTCGTCCTGTACAAGGAGTTATGATCGTTTGAAGTTGATCTTAAAAATCTGTTTTGAGAGGCTGAAGTAAAACGAGTATAACTCATTACTCAGATGTCGGATTTGGATGAAACCAATTGCATTGGAAAGAAGACTCAAAGATCTTTCTTTTCATAGGTGGAAGCTCTCCCAGTTCATTATATTAAGGTAGTTATGATCGTTCAAAGTTGACCCAAAAAAATGGCTGACCTCAGTAGTTTGTGTGCAGGAAATTTTCCTGCACATTTACTATTCCCAATATCCCGGCCACCGTTTTATAGTTTCGAACGTGCTCGATTATATCCGAAACCTATTCGTTTTTGGAAATCTTTATATCGTTGGAAAGCTTATTCAATAACCTTCGTATGGAACCATCGACGGGCAAATTCCGGTATAAATAAAATAAAATAAAATTAATTTCATATAAATAAGACCAATACACGTACTTGAATACGCCAATATATTACTTGAATACGGGTTGTTACAGATGATCCAATACCCAAGCGAGGTATTGGGCCCATTAGAAAACCTGCCCTGCGTCTATTGACTCCGAGTCAATTATAGACGAACCATATTTATGTGTAGAAGAAAATGTATGCTTGTCTATTTCAGCCCATTATCTTTTGGGAGTTGGGAAATAACTTGATTTGCTTACTTTTGTAAGAAGAATTGAAGCAAGTTAAGCAAAAAATTGAACTATTTGGGAGGTTGCATTTAAGGTACAGTTTGAACATCAATGTATGTCACCAATATAAGAAATGGATGAAGCTAAGAAGGGGAAGACTGATAGAAGTAGCACTCAGGAATTAGTATTTTTTATCCCGTGTGGGAACGTATCTTTTTTCATGTTATTTCCCTTTCCCTAAAGATTGTTTCCCTCTTTCGTCATCTTTTGTAGGCATTTATGCCCTTTTAGTGTCTATAAAAGTTTGGGGATAATGGATTGACCTTAAGCAAACATATATTTTTTCTTCAAAATTTGTTAGGCCCAAATCCTTGGCTCAAAAGGGTCACCTAATTAGGATGCACGATTATTACAATATGCTTGTGTAATATAACTATTTATATGCTTATACGTGTTATGTTTATTCGAATCAAAGGTGAACTAATCTAATCCCATTTTCCATAGAATATCTCTAGGCAGAAATATACCTTACTATACAAAAGTCTGACTAAAAGTACTCCAAGTCTCCTAAATTTCTTAGAAAAGTCCGTAGTCATTCTTAAAACTTTCAAAATGATCGCTACCATTTTAGGAAAGTTGACTTTAGAATAAAAAAAACTGTTCTAGTTTTGAACTGCGTAGGGCCTGATTTCTCATCTGCGAGATACGTAGGCAGTCTTTCAGCCCGACCCATATCTCCAAAAGCTCTGTTGTCCTCCACTTTCTTGAAGGAAGAAGAAGAGTTGAACCTTCTCGACAAATTCCACCTATTCATATCATTGAGCAAAATCTTGTTCATTGAACTCCTCGAGTCATTATTATTTCATGGATCAATTCGCATGAGATGAGAAACAACTCTATGTGTTTACTTCCTACGTTATCATTTTGCTTTACTTATTACTAACAGAATCTAACACGTCATCGTTTGAGTTATTTTTACTTTGCAGGTAATATAAACTACTTTGTGTTGGCACAAAATGACCCTACTTCACCAGATAAAAATGAATGAGAGATTCGCTTCTTGACTATAGCTTTGTTACAGGAAAAGAAAAATGACTAGTAGTAAAACTAGATTCTACCAATCATTTTTCAAAGCTGTAAGCGATAGTTTTGAGGATGGAATAAGGAAAAATGTGAGGGAAGAATTTTTCAAGACAATAGGAATCATGGAAGATTAATTGGAGGAAACATTATTGAATTGGACCTCCACTCCACTCATGACTCATCGCCCGTTGTATAACAGTAACTTAAAACCTGCCATTGTCATGTCATGTCAAGAAGCAAAATAATGGTAGCCTTAGAGCAGTCAACAGAAGAGTCAAAGAGTTCGAGAATCAAAGAAGCCTAATCTAGGGGAAAAAGAGGTGGTTAACTAGGAAGGCGATGACTCCATTGGACATTGTTGACACCTAATTTTTGATCTCTACGACTAAATTTAATCTTAAGTTTCTTCAGTTTTTAATAAACCAAAATAATTATTTCATCCAAATAAAAGAAAAAAACTTAAAATATTTTTCGTACGTGATTTTATCATTTTAAGTAGCGATTATATACTATCGTGTTCAGTTATAAGAGATTATATAATTTGTTACTTAAATATTTATTTTACAAAATATTGGATTTAATTAAGGCTTATCTTGAAAATAAATTCAAATGATTAAAATCTTAATTTAAATATAATTTATTCTCAAAAATAATTTATTTGGATAAATATGCATTCATTTTATTAAATCAAGAGGCTCGGGATTAAAAAAAAGGTATTAATTCTTATCGAATTTTAATTTAATTTAGCCAATCTATTAGATTTGACCATAATTAAAAATTGGTCATAATTGCAATGTAATTCGTCAATTAATTTTTAATTTGGTCAAAATAAATAAATATGGCTAAATTTTAAATTCCAATTGGGGTTATATTTTAAATAACACCAAAATTCTCAAAAACTCTCATAATTTTTACCCAATTCCCACCAAAAAATAAAGTCAAATTGTACTATTTCCCCCAACTTTATCCTTTTGCAATTTTGAAATTCAAAGATTGTACTACATTGTACTATTTCTCCCCACATTATCTTCCGCCTCACCTTATCTTTAACTTTTATATTCCAAAAACTCCCCTAAATGCTTTTTCTCCTACATTGATAGATGACAAGAAATAAATCTCTATCCTTTTCTATAAATACTTTTCTCCCACATTGGTGGAAAAGGAAAAAAAAATACCCCATTCTCTCCTATAAATACTACCACTACTTTGGTAGAGAGAGGAAGGAGAAGGAAGAAAAAAAAGGCTAGAAAGGGGAAAGAAAATCCTTTTGAACAAAAATAGTTATTTTTATTTAGTAAAAATTTTTGTTTCATAATGTTGATCGGCTAATCAAAATTTTTGAGTTGCCGGCGATGTTTTTCGGTGGTGGTTGATTCCAACGAAACTCGTAGTTTTGTTTTGCTGCCCCC
>NC_061116.1:200215071-200224929 GCF_002878395.1 Capsicum annuum | reverse complement strand
TTTTTTTTTTTTATTATTTTAGTTTTTATTATCGTTTTTCTCTTCATCTTTTTTCTTCTTCGTAGTTCATAGATATAATTTTATTTGTTGGGATTGAATGTTATAGATGACCTTGAAGGCCCTAGGATGTTGTGGAATTGATATTCTAATTATTTTCATGTTCATGATATAAAAATGAGCTAGCAATAGTTGTATGTGCCTTTTTTGACATTATTCTTTGATTATTTTAGATAAAGTTTCAATCTTTGCTTAAAAGATGTATTTATGCTTTTTTTAAACTCATTGTTGTTGGATACCTTTGTTTTTAGTATGTAAAGTTATTATCTTTATGTTTAGAAGAATAGTTAATGTTGAATGTTTTGCCTTTTCACCTTATTCTTTGATTATTTGAATAAAGTTTAGATCTTTATTTGAAAAATGATACCCATGTCTTGTTTAAAACTTATTGTTGGTAGATATATTTGTTTTTAGCATGTAAAGTTATTTCCTTTATGTTGAAAAGAATAGATAATATTGATTGTTTCTCTTTTTTTACTTTATTCTTTGACTATTTTGGATAAAGTTTAGATCTTTACTTGAAAAACAATACCCATATCTTGTTTAAACTTATTGCTGGTAGATATGTTTTTTTTAGCATGTAAAGTTGTTTATTTTATGTTGGAAGAATAGTTATTATTATTTGTTACGCCTTAATAAAAATAGTAATTAGTTAAGTCAAGAATTTGTCATTTGCTTACTAATTATTTTAATGGATTTCAAAACCCTCATATAAGATATGAAGTGCTAGCTTTATTTTTCATCCACGATGTTTTTTCTTCTTTGTTCGCATGTTGTCTTTCCAAAATAATAAGAAAGTTCGAACTTTTGCGACTAAATAAAATTATTTGGATATTTTTGACTCATGCATTGTATGATTGTGAAACTTTTGCTTTGCATTTTTTATTTGTTGACTCTCATTCTTGTGCAAGTGTGCTTATCATTGTCATTCAAAAATTGGTTCTTGATAGTTTCTTTTACTTTGAAATATGTCACTTTTATGCCTTGAACATATATTAATTTCTTTATCTTTTCTTTGTATGCAAAAAATATCTCGAGTCCAACTGGACTCCTCTTCTCCTGCATTTCGTAATGGGTAAATAAGGCTCACCCCTTCAAGTCAAGTTTGAAGTTTAAACCCAAGGTCCACTATATGGCGTGCGGGTGCTAGAAGATAGACAAAGAAGGAAAATGGGTCAAAACCCATTGATGAGGTCACTAAAAGACTTGAAAAGTCTCAATTTTTATTATTGTCTTCTTTTTATTTATTCATTTAGTCATTTATTTATTTATTTATTTCGTCCTCGAAGCCAAAGTTGTATTTAATATAGGTGGGGCAATACTCGAGCCAAAGGCTCGAAAAATAGTTTAGGACAGGTGAAATGGGCTGGAGACCCAACTAGATTAGGACAGGTCTCGTTGATTTCGGCCTAATGGACTAAATCCTTTACTTTCTCCTCCCTTCTCCTTTTATGTGTTTATTTGTTTATTAGTTTTGTTTAGACTTAGTTAAAATCCCTACTAAGTCACCTAAATCTATTTTACGCGTCTTTTTTTTTTGAAAAAATCAAATCACTATTTCAATAAATTAATCTTTTTGAAGTTAATCAAAAGACGATTTTTAAACAGTCCGGATAACCGCAAGTTAGCGGACGTTTTAGGTGCCTAAAACTTTTCTAAAACATTAATAGGAACCTCTTATCTAGAATCTCTAACTTAAAACGATTTTACTATTTTGAATCGTTTGAAGTAACTCTCTAAAGGTTTCTTAATTCCTTTTCAAAATTAAGTGGCGATTCTCTTCAAAAGTCAAAATTTTCGCAAAACAGAAATGGCGACTCTGCTGGGGATCTAACTAGGTTCTAATCAAATATTTTATTTCATCTTTGATTAACTATTTATGTGTTTATGTGTTTCGATTATGTAAAGTTTAATTATCGCATCTTATGGCATTTCCTGCATCTTATAAACTGTTTTGGGGTTTCGTGGATGTCCTGACCCTTGTTGTTCAATTCCAAAATATGTTGGAAATACGAACAACTTATCAGCACGTGAGTCGTCTGACGCTGTTCGTATTTTCAAACTCAAGTTGTCCGCTTGAGAACCAGTGTCCAAGCCCACTCTAGACACCGAAGATAGAACGAAACCAAAACTCTATTTTAGGCATGTGCCTAGGACGACCCAATATCCGAGCGGGGTGTTGGGCCTATTAGAAAACCTACCCTATATCTATTTGACCCCGAGTCAATCACAGACCAACCATGCTTATGTGTTAAAGAAATATATGTTTCTCTAAATTCAATCCATTATCCTTTGGGGTCGGGGAAAGGCTTATTTTGTCTTCTTTTATGTAGGTATGGCTCAATTGCATTCTCGTGGAAAGTTCAAGATGGTCACCAAACCCGACGATTACCTGAAACTGTGGTAGGATTACATGGGTACAGAAGAGAGAAAGATTGCTAGAACACACATTGGGCATCTTCCTTCTTTGATCGAGATGGACACTTGGCCCGAAATTATCCATGAACTAACAACTTTTTGGGATGATCAGAACATGGTATTTCACTTTGGGGATGTTGAATTGACCCCCATCATTGAAGAGGTATTGATTTGCTACGAGAGTACGGAAATGTGTTTGAAGATAAAGGAGACACCGATAAGAATATTTTAGTCCCGGATGTGTGGGATCGTCAGAAGATCAAGGAAGCATTTTTAATTGATCACGACACCGGGCTAGGAGAACGGGATGGAGCAAATATCAATTTTCATGAGTTGTACCGTCGGTTCATAAGATTTAACTCTTTTCACAAATTTGGGCATAAATTGAAGTCGGAAGCAAAATGGAAGGAAACGAGAGCTTTTGGATTCGTGGTAGGCCTACTTAGAACCATGGTGTTCCCGTAGGGGAAAATGACACAATTCATCCGAGGGTTGTCATAGTGACCCATGCACTCTTCTTTGGAATGGAATACAATTCTAAAAAAGTATTCCACAACTTAGCCCCCATGATTGTCACCGACATATATCGCGCTTTGGGAAGATGCCAAGTCGAGAATCGTTTCTTTCAAGGCTGCAACCTTATATTACAATAGTGGATGATGATGCATTTGGTGAAAAATCCTAGAACGACATAAACTGATCACAAACCAAGGAGAAATCTGCTAGAATCGCACGACATGTGGTTATTTTTACATAAGTTCAAAAGAAAAGCATCCCACAAATTTTGGTTTAAGACTCTTGGAGAATTAAGAGATGGCGATGTCCAATGGTCCCTTAACTATCTTCGTTTAGGGAAATACATCATTCGAGGGGGCGAATGGCCTTTTTTAGTGCTCCCGAGTCTCAGGGGAACCCGCCCCTACAATCCCGACAGAGTTCTTAGGCAATTCGAGATCAAGCAGGAGATGCCTCAAATAGATTCTATGCTCAGATTCTTCACCAAATATGATGAAAGTAAGCCCTCACTCAAAGACTATATGATAAATGGATGGAGAAGGAAAAAGTGGGTAGAATTCTCTTTCCGTATAGGGTATAAACCTGAAGTCAGCGACACTTACAAAGAGTGGTTGAAAAAGAGCCTCGCCGGAGCATTGAATCTGGGACCAAATGTGCCTACTCGGGTTGTGGATGTAGAATTCGAGCATCAAATTCGGCTTCACAGGCTACAAGATGAGTTCCAAAAAAGTGAAATTGTGCACCGATAGATGCAAATGGAAGACACTTTGATCATACATACATTGAGGGAAGAGTTGAAAAGAGCTAGGCAAGATGCTGATGATGCCAGGCAATGCCTAATCGATTTGGATGATAGCATAGCCTCCCAACTCGACAGCATAGGAGAAATGACTTACGACTGCAAGGCACAATTATGCGGGAGTCACCTTATCATCAATAGGCACCAAATAGCACATGAGGTAAACAAGGCAAAGAAGGCGAAAGCAGACGAACAAGGCTCCAGTAGCTAGCTTTTCTATTCTTCCCTGTGCGGGAACTTATCTTCTTTCATGGTATTTCCCCTTTTCCCTAAAAATTGTATCCCTGTTTCGTTATCTTTTGTAGGCATTTATGCCTCTTTTTGCGTCTATATGAGTTAGGGGTTAATGGATTGACTTTGAGGAAGCATATATTTTCTTCAAAAAATCATTAGGCTTGAACCCTTGGCTCAAAAAGGGTCACCCCAATTACGATACGCGTTATTTTAATGTCTTGTGTGATATAACTGTTTTATGTGCTTATATGCGTTGGTTGAGATCAAAGGCAAGTTTATACACTATGACCTACAGATGAATTTAGCTATGACTCGAACAACTCTGCGTGATTATTTCCTGTCAAATATTTTGCATTACTTATCACATACAGAAACTAACATATTTACCTTTGAGTTGTTTTACTTTGAGATAACAGAAATTACTCCGTATTGATAAACTGGCAGAACATCCCTACTTCACCCAATCGAAAACACAAAAAATCCCATCCTCGGACCATCATTCAAAAATGACAGGAAATGACGAAGAAAACTCACTGGCTATCCGGGATAATGTGATAGCGGAACAGAATGAGATGATTGCGGAACTTACAAGAAAATTAGAATTGCTTCAGGAGGAAATAAATCGCACTCGAGAATTGGCTAACTTGTCCATCACCGTCAATGCCCCTGCTCCGGGGGGACACGGGACTCCACTCCAAATCCCTTCCCACAGTACCCCTATTCTCGGGGACCATCCAACTAACATATCATCCGGCTCTACTCCTTCATTTGTCCAAAACGCTAATCGTGAAAATAATCCAGACGCCTACCA
Source organism: Capsicum annuum (assembly GCF_002878395.1). Lineage (NCBI taxonomy): Eukaryota > Viridiplantae > Streptophyta > Magnoliopsida > Solanales > Solanaceae > Capsicum > Capsicum annuum. The sequence goes on along the minus strand of NC_061116.1, from coordinate 200,220,094 downwards.
TCCACAAATTCCATCCGCAACCCCACAGAACCCGTCTTCGAATCCATTCCCAAATCCTCAAAACACATTCTCAAATCAACAAAACGCATTCCCAAATCCGCAAGATTTACTCCCAAATACACAAAATATGGCAAACCTACCTTCGAATATACCAAATTCATTTCCAAATCCGCAAAATCCCTCTCATATTTCGCCAAACTACTCACAATCCCCACATAACCTTTTGAATTTCCAAAATGTTCTCCCTACTTACCAACCAAATTCCCACCATCTGCAAAATCAAGCCTTCCTTCCAAATCCCCCTCAAGCCATCATATCCCCTGATATTTATGAACCCCTTCCTAACCCCGAGATGGACCATTACGAAGAGAAGGAGGAGGAATGGAGGGCCCAGTATGAAAGGAATTTACTAGCCATGCAAGAGTAGATCATGAGGAACAAAGAGTCTCACGGGGCCAAGGACCACGACGGTTTGGGGTATGACGATTTGTGTGTTCACCCAGGAGTAGACCTACCAGAAGAATACAAGGTCCCTAAGTTTGAGATGTTTGATGGTACCAGAAATCTAATGGCCCATCTAAGAAGGTACTGCGAGCAACTAGTAGAGATAGGGAAAAATGAGGCGTTATTAATGCGCCTATTCAGTCGAAGTTTGATTGGTGAAGCCTTGGAGTGGTTCATCTCTCAGGAGCCGAAAAGGTGGACTGGTTGGAGGACATTGGCCAAGAGTTTCCTTGACCGGTTCGCATTCAACATTGAAATAGTCCCTGATCGATATTACTAGATCGGATTAAACAAAAAAGCGTTGAGAGTTTTCAAGATTATGCTTTTCGTTGGAGGAAAGAAGCTGCCAAATTGTAGCCCCCCATGTCCGAGGAGGAAATGGTATCCATGTTCTCTTGTGCTTAAGAAGGATAATATTATACCAGGATGGTGTCCGCTGTCAGAGTGACCTTTGCAGATTTGGTAAACATAGGAGAATCATTAGAGAAAGGTATTCGGACAGGAAAAATTGCCAAAACCCCAACATCTTCTGAAACTGCCATGTTTTCTAAGAAGAAGAAGGAAGAGGTAGGTGGGGTTTCTACCAATTCTGTTACAAAATTGAAACAAAGGTTCAATTCTAGAAACGTTTTATCTTTCCTGCCATCACCTAACCTTCCGCACGCATTCTACATCTAAACCCAATACCAAACTCCACTCCCAAACATCCCACCATCATACCAAGCTCTACAGCCAAATATCTTTCCCCAATACCCAGTTCCACCTCTAAATTATCAGTTTCATTTCCAAACTACTCCTCCAAATAGCCGAACAAATTTCCAAACACCTCCAAATTACCACCAAGTTCCCCCTCCTACAAACCTAAGCCCGTATAACCCCCAGCGTCCAAACCACGAAAAGAAACCTCCCCAAAACTTCACCCCACTAGCTGAAAGTCGCACCCAATTATTTGAAAGATTGAAGAATACTGGTCATTTGCAACCAGTACAGCCAAAGCCTCTCAATCCTAGCTCTCAACCCTGATCAAAATTGTGCCTATCATTCAGGGGCAGCAGGGCATAGTACCGAGGACTGTCTTATCTTGAAATAAAGAATCCAAGATCTGATTGATCAAAAGGTCATCACGCTCCAGGCACCTACTCCAAATATTAGCAGTAATCCACTGCCCAACCATGGGGGATCTACAGTTAACATGAGTGAAATAGAAGGCGAATGGGCATTTGGCAAGACCATTACTCAGGTGAACTTCAAAAAGCGCAAAAGAGCGGAAGAGGTAGGAAAGATAGAGAAAGCTGTATCTGCCTTAAGTATCAATGAGAAAGCCTCATTTATAGTGATGATTGCACTAACTCAAGTGTACACTCCCCCTCCAAAGAAGGAATTTATTGTGCAAACCGCCGCTGCCTAGGGGATGATGCGATCAGGACGATATTACATCCCTGAGGAATTGACCAACAAGAAAGATTCACAGAAAAGGCCAATCACTGAAGAAGAGGTTGAGGAATTTTGGAGGCGTACGCAACCAAAGGATTACTCAATTGTCAAACACTTAGAGAAAACGCCAGCCCAAATCTCTGTCTTGGCACTATTATTCAGCTCGCAACACCACCAATAGGCTCTATCGAAGGTCTTAGAGGAAGCATATGTTCCCGCAGGAATGAGCGTTGAGAATTTGGCTGCGATGATAGGGAACTTTGTGGGGAACCATCGCATATCATTCAGTGATGAAGAGTTGCCGTTTGAAGGAGCAATGACCAACAAAGCCATGCATGTCACTGTCATTTGTCGTGATTATGCAATTAATCAGGTACTAATAGACGATAGATCTGGTATGAATATTTATCCCCTCTCTACGCTGGTCCAAATAGGCTATGATCTGGGGAAAATTCATCAAAGCCACATAAATATGAGAGAATTCGATGGAGGACAGAGATATACCAAAGGAGAGATTGATTTGCACATCCAAATGGGGCCTGCTAAGTTTAAGACTAAGTTTCATGTTATGGATATCCATCCTAGCTACAACCTGCTTTTGGGAAGACCATGGATACACGGGGCAATGGCAATTTCATCACCACTTCATCAATTATTGAAGTTCATTTGGAAAGATCATGAAGTAGTCATCCAAGGAGAAGGAAGTCAAGCGGACCGTCCCAATGGTTATGTGCCGGTGATTGAAGATGTTGCAAAAGGTAGCAGTTTCTATACAGTGGAAATTGTAAACACTGCGAAAAGAGATTCGATACCCAAAATATCAATGCCTTCTGTCTACAAAATGATTGCAACTGTGATGTTAAGAAATAGGTTCAAACCTGGTCGAGGCTTGGACAAGAATTTATAAGGAATTATCGAGCCTATTGTGATACTAGAGAGAAGCTCTAAGCACAGGTTAGGGTATCAGCCTACCAGAAGAGATAGAGTTGACGATGATCCAGAAAAGAGTCTGTTTAGGCCTTTGCCACTCCTGTTCCAGTCATTTCCCATATGAGAGATGTCAGATGATGATGGTCTTGGGGATGGGATAGGAGATTTGTTTGAAGGATGCAATGCTGTACCAGAAGATCTCCCAGAGTCCAACGGGGTGAAGCAGATTGCGCCACGGGAGGATTTGCAAAATTGGACCTCCACTCCACTCATAACTCGTTGCCTATCGTGGTAGATGAAAGGCCAATTACTAATAGTTTTAAAATCGGTGATGATCTGGAGGAGGCCCCGCGATCTACCTTTTATATCTCAAAACTTTATTTTCATATCATACTGCTTTCAAAAAAGGTGGGGGCTTGTATTTGTGCAAGTCACAAGCCATAGTGTTGTAATTATTTCTCAAATTTTAATGAAAAGGCCTTAATTTATTTGGAAAACTATATTAGTTTGAAAATGCCCCTATTCATATGTTTTGTTATTTTCTTATCATCTAACTTAGTTTGTTTGTCCATTACAGTAACAGTAGCTTAAAACCTACCAATGTTATGTCATGTCAAATCCTGAACGAACAAAATGAAAGGGACGATGATGGTTGGAAGGACAATGACGAGGAACAGTTAGTTGAAGATATAGAGGAATTTGAGAATCGCGAAAAACCCAATCTGAAAAAAAATGAAACAGTCAACTTGGGAGATCACGATGAAATCAAAGAGACCAGTATCATTGTCCACCCCACGGCGCCACAAAGGGAAGAGCTCATCCACCTATTACAGGATTATATCGACGTGTTTGCTTGGTCCTATGATGATATGCCAGGGTTGAGCACCAGCATTGTGTCACATAAATTGTTGATAAATTCTGAGTTTGATCCAGTCAAGCAAAAAATGAGAAAATTCAAGTCAGATTTAAGTCTAAAGATCAAGGAAGAAGTGACAAAACAAATTCGGTCTAAGGTTGTCGAGGTCACAAAATATCCGACATGGTTGACCAAAGAAGGATGGCAAGATTCAAATTTGTGTTGACTATAGAGACTTGAACAGAGCCAGTCCTAAAGATAATTTTCCATTGCCTAACATCCACATTCTCATCGATAACTGTGCAAAATATGAAATGCAGTCATTCGTTGATTGTTTCGCCGGCTATCATCATATACTGATGGATGAGGAAGATGCAGAAAAAATGGCTTTTATTACGCCCTGGGGTGTTTATCATTATAGGGTAATGCCGTTTGGTCTCAAAAATGCAGGTGCGACATATATGAGGGCCATGACGGCGATTTTCCATGATATGATTCATAAGGAGATTGAAGCGTACGTGGATGATGTAATTATCAAATCCCACGAGAGTTCGGATCATCTAACTCATCTGAAGAAATTCTTCAATAGATTAAGAAGGTACAGTTTGAAGTTAAATCCTGCTAAGTATGCTTTTGGCGTGCCATCAGGGAAGTTGTTGGGGTTCATAGTCAGCAGAATGGGGATCGAGCTAGACCCATCCAAAATCAAGACAATTCAAGACTTGCCACCGCCGAGGACCAAGAAAGAAATTATGAGTTTCCTGGGTCATCTGAATTACATTAGCAGATTCATCGCTCAATCAACAGTCATATGCAAGCCAATTCTCAAGATGTTGAAGAAAAATGCACTGAATGAGTGGACAGAAGAATGTCAAAGAGCTTTTGATCGCATCAAGGAATACTTGTCTGCACCACCAGTTTTGGTCCAACCGAGAGAAGGAATTCCATTATTGCTTTACCTGTTAGACTCAGAAAATGCTTTCGGATGCGTCCTCGGGCAACATGATGAGACCGGCAGGAAAGAGAAAGCCATTTACTACTTGAGTAAAAAGTTCACACCATATGAAGCCCGTTAAACTCTTATAGAAAGGACATGTTGTGCTTTGACTTGGACGGCACAAAAGTTGAGGCATTATCTATCATCCTACACAACTTACCTCATCTCGAGAATGGATCGATTAAAGTATATATTCCAGAAGGCCATGCCTACAGGAAAGCTAGCCAAGTGGCAAATGTTGCTGAGTGAGTTTGACATTGTGTATGTAACCCAAAAAGCAATCAAGGGGCAAGCCTTAGCAG
>NC_061116.1:200212920-200214971 GCF_002878395.1 Capsicum annuum | reverse complement strand
GTTCTTCGCTACGATCTGCCATACTATCTGCTCTGCGACCACCTCTTTTACCCTGATGCGTACTATCTGTAGATGCAAATTGACGTCCCTGATGGCGAACTTGCACTGGGGGTGATTCCGTAGATTGAGTTGGTGGTGCATAAGTAGGAGCAAAGCTCAATCATGTTCCTAGATAGGTAGAATTCATTGATTCTGAAGAAATACGAGCAACCTCTGATGCAAATTCATACATCTCGCTAGTTGCTCTTGAATCACGTAAAACCAATTGAGCCATCCGATAAATGGTTTGATGTCCCATATCCTAAAAATACAAAATAAAAATGGTCATTGACATGTATTAAGAAGATCACTGACGTGTATTAAGATTTTTTGAATATACGTACCAACGCCTCATGTCTGCCTGCCATGTGTTGATATCCTCTTTGAACAACATGCTCTGGATTTCCAATTAACATGCGAGCATAAGTACAATACCAATGAATGTACTCTAATTGATTGTTTATATGACGGGGTTAACATGCGTGTATCCCACGTATTTTTTGTTTCGTTATACATATTTAAAACTTCTTGTGTTATTCTATTTCGGTTATCACGCTTAAAATGTTGTTCGTGAAAGTGAGTACACGATCCAGATACATGTTGGAGATAACCAAATTGTCTAACAACACGATCAACCAAATGCCACTCACGAACTATTCCACAAATAAGTGGCACCTTAGCCATCCAAATAGGTTTTCCCCTCTGGCACCATACGGGTAATTCATTGTGTATTTCTTCTGAATAGGGCTCCCAAATAAACTATAAAACAAGTAGATCGTTATAAAACACAGTAATTATATTGCTCTTTTCAAATAGAAATAATATTATACTTAAAATCATACATAAGAAAATCTATTAGTAACAAATGTGATACTTTTCAATTCTTACATTAAAATTTTTTTAATCAATATGACAAATCATGAGTATTAAAAGTTCAATTACTGGCTCAATAGTTAAGTTATCTTGGACATCTCTAATTATGACAAGTATATTTCTCGCCTCATTTTCATGAACTATACCTCATCTCCACTTACGTGCAAGTGGAGCCGAGGCCTTATGATGGTTTGCCCCCAGAGGGTGCGGAGCTGGCTGAAGTGGAATAATACGCTTCCATGCCCATACCTACAAAAATATAAAATCAACTAATTTTAATAACACAATAAAATTATGTAGTACAAATTTTAAAACACAATATTAAGTTTCACGTACCTGAACTAAGGCAAGAAATCCACATACATCGCTAGATGAAGACATGGATGCACGACATAAAGAATAGTATAAAAATGACAATGCAGCTGCGCCCCAAGCCTTTGTCGACATTGCATTTAAGTCTTGCAAGTCGATTAAATAGTCCAAAGATATTTTAGAATTGGATTTGTCTGGAAATAATGCACCTCCGCACAACCATAAAAGGTACAACCTAACTCTCTGTTGCACCTCAATTTTGGGAGTATCATCAGCAATATCATCTAACTCTTTTACATATGCAGCTAATTTAGATACAAGTATTCTTCTAATTCTAGAAAAGCAATCTAGAGGAGATTCCCATCCTGTTAAGTCACGCATCATTTGTCGTCTAGCTACGATTCCTAAATCGGTAGAACCTTCTAGAAGTATAGGACTCCCATCTACAACCATTCCAAACATAATTTCAATATCCTGTAATGTAATAGTGGCCTCACCAATTCGCAAGTGAAATGTGTGAGTTTCGGGGCGCCACCTCTCAACCAACGCACTTATAAGTCCAACATCGTAAGGAATGTTTACTACTTCTACAATTCCTCTAAATCCACAAAAACTTAAATATTGAAGGATTCGATGATGCAATGGACGCTCCTGTATGTGCAACCAAAATTCAGTATCGGCACGACATGTATTTAAATACATATCATGTCCCTCGATGTTCCAAAATTTTTGAGATCGATGTTTAGCTTGTAATTTTAACAATGGATTCATATCTACATAAAAAAAATCAATTTGTTATGATCAAAGTAAATTAATAAAGAATATTT
>NC_061116.1:200200373-200212820 GCF_002878395.1 Capsicum annuum | reverse complement strand
ATGAATAAGGTGAAATCATGAAGCTTAAAATTGAACATTTACTTGAAGAGTATGTTCCTACTGCATCAATTGCACAAAGGTATGTCATGTTTTGCGTCTAATTTCATCTTCTTTCCCTGTTTCCTTTATTCTTTTTAGTGTTTAAATCATTTGAATGTTTGATTTTATTTTAATTACATTTTGTATATTTTGATTCTCTTAAAACCACTGTTGCATTGTATGTTCCTAGTTTTGATTTTTGTTCCTCCTTTTGCTTTGCATGTTCAAAGATTTTATTTTTTTAAAGCCATTCTGATTTAATTTCTTGTTTGAGGTGTAATTTTTTTGATATTTACATATAATATGTGTTCGGTATGCTTAATGTTGACAATTTTGAATATCCTGATGTTTTCATGTCAGTTGAGATAGTTGAATTTGAGGTATGGAATAAAAATAGAAGCAGGTAAATAGAAATATTGTGATTTGCTTTGTCATTTTTAGGTTACTATTGTTATTGTTTTTGAAAAATTGAGGAAGATCCGTCAAATCTAACAACATTGTGATCAAACAGTATGTTTGTGTACTAAATTTAGAATCTAATTAGTAGTACTTGAATTCGTTGTTTAAATTTTAGAACTCATAAAGTTGAAATCTCGACTCCATCCCGAACTCTGAACCCATAGAAATTGGCATAACTGGTGCCAATAGAAGTCTGTTGTTTATAGCTCTTCACTGCTTTAGTGTTTGATGTTTCATTTGTAATCTAGTGTGTGTTGTGTATAGTTAGATGGATACAGATAGGACAATGTTCAATTATACTAATGCTAAACAAATTTTGTTCTTGAATTTGGAATCTTTTTAAGGTATGTATTCAGTGGATACGAATCAGATCATGTGGGTGGAGCCCTCAATTATTGTTATTGCTAGATATGGATATTGGTGTTGTTACCTTGAATTGACTTTAATTATTATTTATGAAAGTATTTAAGACGATGTTATATAATATTTTATCCTGTGAGGTTTAAGGGAAATGTTATATGGTGTTAGAGGAGCCTTTTCTGGTATCAATGTTTATTAACTAGGAGAAAGTTTTATCTATTTTCTCATTTCATGTTAGCTCTTTTTGTGGGTTGTCCCTGTAGTGTCATTGCTCTTTAAAAGATTTCTTATTTGTACAGTCTTACATGATGATAAGAAAAACTATAAAAAGTCACAAGCTAGGAGACATCCACCAAACATACATCTTTCGCTTATTTGTATAACATCACACGTTGATAAGAAAAACAATAAAAAATCACAAGCTAAGAGACATTTGCCGAACATACAACTTTTTGCTTATTTTTATAGCATGAAGTGTTGATAAGAAAAATAATAAAAAGTTACAAGCTATGAGACATCTTCCAAACATTCAACTTTCAATGTTGATAAGTTTCTCTGTTATTTGATCTCTCGGACTTTGCAAGTGCATACTCTGTGGGGCTTATAACATCCTTGTGGGGATCAGATTTAGGATTGGTTTGTCATATGATGGAATAAGCTGATATTTTTTATATCAGATGTCGATTGATGTAGTCAGTAGCATTTCTACTATTTTTTATTTATACAGTGTTTTGTACTTAATGATAGCTAATTCAATTGATTGTCATTCGCTATGTAGGAACGAAAAACTATGATTCCATTGGAAGTCCTGGATTTTGTAAGAACTTTGTAATCAACATTTTCCTTTTTGGAGGTAAGTGACTTGTAATGCTGTTTCTTTTAATATATGAAAGATCACAAAGTCTTAAAGCTCAAGAAGAAGTTCTTTTTCTTTTTTTGGGTTCATGATATCATACTGTATCTCATTTCTTCTTCCAAACATATTACTTTAACAACCATAAAATGGGCCATTTGTATATATCCTCTTCTTTTCTTTTCTATTTTTGATTAAATATTCTTTTACTCAGGCTCTTCATATCCCTACAATTGCTGCCATTGAGGGTATAGCATTGGGTGGGGGACTTGAAATGGCAATGTCTTGTGATATCCGAATATGTGGTACGTTTTTCTGCACTTCTGAGTTTATGCCAAATTTATCTTTCTTTATCTGTAGTTTGATTTCTTTCTCTCTAGTTTGATGATGCGTTACTTAGGTGAAGATGCAGTATTGGTTTTACCTGAGACAGGACTTGCTATAATACCAGGGTATGCCTCAATTACACATTATATGTTTTCTTATACAAAATCTGTAAATTCGGTGAAGGATGTGTTATGTTCTAATTTTATCAGATCAGCTGGATATTTCCATTAACAGCCTCTTGCAGAAATGCAGGGTAAGGTTGCATACAAATAAAACCTTGAGGTTTGGCCCTTCCCTAGATCCCGCTTCCCTTTAGCTGATATTCCACTATCTTGAGGTCACTTCATCACTTTTACCATTCATAAGTTTCCAATACTGGCCAAAAGATAAGTGGGAAAGATGCTGAATTAATAGGTATGTGCGTGACTTGTCAGAGCTCATTTGTCAAGTGGACGAGGCTCCTTGTTTTTCCCAAGCCCCTCCTCCTTCTCCTCTGTGTCTCTCTTTGTCTCTCTCATGGTACCCCCTCAACAATTCCATTTGGTCATGCAAGTCTTGTCAATTACTACGTTCTTGCTGGTGAGGCTCGTCTCAAGGTGCTTGAACTTGCTAGGGATATTAATCAGAAGGTCAGACTTTAGTTATTAATAAATTATGTTTGATGTATTTATGCACTGTGGCACCCATTATGATTCACGAAATAAGGACTGAAAGAGAAACATAAAAGGACTACACCACTTCCTATATATATAAAAGATATCCATACTATACTGTACACAGATAATTGCCAGTAATCCAAAGATTCATTAGATGTAATTTTGACACGAGTACTTTTTTGTGCCTTTTTGACCTTTTATAAGGTATCACCCTTCAAGGTCATAAAGAATATTTGTCCTGCTCTTTCTTTTCTTTTGTGCACTTTTGAATGATATTAAGGCTTTTCTTTGAAATTTCATCCTCTTCCTTAGACCTTAAGTTAATGGAATTTACTAATCCTTTGCTTGTTTGTTTTCCTCTTTCTGCACCTTCCAACATATTTTTTTCTGCCTTTCTTTTTTCTTTTTCCGATCTTGTTTCATACACTTACACACAAACTAAAAAATTATTTGTGGTAGATATTCACTGTAATTACATTGTTCGTTCCCTTGGCAAATGACAGTTGAATACTTGAATCGTGATTCGAACTTTTATTCAAGTTGCTGCGGATCAGCTGCCTTCTCCTGAGATAGATGCATTATCAAAACAGGTTAGCTTTTCTTTTCTGTCATGTAATAGTAGTTAAATATTTCCTTTAGTTTTGGTTTGCGGTTTAATGTTCAAAGTTACTATGCTTACACATCCACATCTGTTGCTTTTTTGGAAGTTATCCAAAATTGTGGAGGAAAAAATATCTTAAAGTTTTAATAGGAGAATGTTTTCATGCACAAAATTGGAATGTGAAAGAGTTCAAGCACTAAATGATTCGGAATTACAAAGTACTTGATTATCGTTCTTTGATCTTTTCTTGTATTACTTAAGCGGACGTTCCTTCGTCAAGTTGAACAAAAACTGGTAGGTAATTCATATATATTTTGCAAAAACTTCATTTGTTTGATGTTTTTGATTACTTGATACAGGATGGCAACAAAGCCAGCATCAAACAATGCAAAGCTACCCACCGTGGAGATGCGCAGACCTGTTAACCAGTCGCATTCTGCTAGGTAGAATTGCTTCCAGAGTCACCATTCCAATCACAGTGCGTTCCTTTCTAAGCTGTTCCGGTTAAATTCTTTTTATCTACACCTATCCAAGTGTCCTGTACAAATGACAAGAATTGATTTTAAGTGTAGGACTCTTTCGTCTCCCTTCTATATTTTCACTTCGTCGGGTTTCCATGTCAAAGTTGCATTGAGTTGAAGAATTTTCAGTTGCAGGTGTGTGTCTAAAATCTTCTTCGTTGGCTTTCTTCCTCATCTACTATGTTCTTCCATTTTGGTCATTTACGTTTTTTTTATCTTTTTATCGTATAAGTTGTGTTAAAATGTGTTAAAATGGATATGTCCAATTATAAAATTTGAAAGTTTGATGTGCTTTAGTGGAAAGAGTATATTGATCTAATCAATGTCTCATTTCATTTACCGTTCTTTTGATAAATCGTGTTGAGAAAATGATAAAATGTGTTGGATTGAAGTTGAGTGTGAAGGACTAGATCTCGATCTTTAAAATCTTAATCCTGTTTGGTTAAAAGAAGTGATTTTATGAACCTTTAAAATCGAACCTTCTATTTCAAGAAGATAAATAAGATGGACTTTTTCTTTTCCCCTGATTGTATATTTCTGTCCAAAATACACACATCAAGAACTTAAAGTACATATATCAGAATAAAACAAATTAGTCCATGTAAAGGTCTGTGAAAGTAAATGAAATGCAATGACTTGGACAATAGTTGAATCAATGTAATTGCGTATCTTCAGAACCTGCAAACACGAACATTTAAAGTTAGTCTCATATTACATACTCGAAAGACTAATTTATTTTTTATATCAGGTAATCATATGTATTGTATCTCACCTAATATATCTTTGTACACGATGTTCTTGTTGTATGTTCCTTTTTGTCACTTTGGCTGTTGTGTCATAACCAAAACTTTAGTCGTTGACATTGATATTCCCCTTGAGAGTGCAAAGTACAGTTGTCCATGTGAAAAAACATATTGCGGAAAGTATAGTCCAACAGTTGGTATTGTTTGTCCTTGTGCTTTGTCTATCGTCATCGAAAAGCACAGTCGCACGAAAAATTATTTTCTAATGAATTTGAATGGGTAACCTTCATTTTCAGGAGGTGATAGCTGGATTCGTGGGATAAACACATGCTTGAAAGCATTTTGGCTCATCTTTATTTTTGCGTGTATGGCATTTTTGTCAAACCCTCTGCATATCATTCTCGTTCCATTGTACAAACCATTGGAACCATCTAAATTTCTCAATAACATGATAGTGACATTTTTTTTCAACACCAATCTGCATATACGTAAAAGATACTTTAATAAAAAATTTCACTTAAGAAAGATATCCAATGATGATTGAAGGTTTATAATCATAAGTTGAAATCAAATACATAGTAACATGTTTTTGGAGTAAATAAGCACCCATAAACTAACAAAATTTTTTCAAAAGATTATACTTGTGTGAATCTCCAAATACTGCAAAAACAAAATAGAAAAAACTGATTAGATTTGACCGAAAACATTAGTTTTTTTCTGCAGGTATAAGTATTGCTTATCATGAGCAGTAGCATTTCACCTAATGGGGTGGCTAAACAAAATTTTCAAAGGTTCTAATCATAAAGTTTTGGAAGGACAATATGACTGGATATGTGAAGGACATACATAGGGAGATGATCTATCTACCACAGAGTTAAGTGTGACATTAAAATAATGTGAAATGAGTTCATCATCTGGATAAACTGGCATCCTTTCCTATGTATTTGCTAAGGAAATTCCTAAAACAGCGGACATGCCTTTAAATTGTTTACTTTATTTGTAATATTGATGAGAATATTTAGAAATTTGGATTACTAAAACTTGGCAAGCGTAAGGACTTTTAATTATCATATTAATAGGTAATGTTGTATAGTTGGTGATCTATCGATTAATATAGGAAGGTCGTGTTGATATCAAATAGATGTTGTTTTTCTTGTACTGTTCATGGCAAAGGGCATTAGTGTTTGCTTTATTCTATAACTGAGAAACTACTGTTAATGAATTGTGATCATGGAATGACACCTTAATCTGGTTCAAGCTTTGCAAAACAAATCGGTGGCCAAGTAAAAGAATGTCACTATACTTCTTCCAACAATATTTCACTACCTTCTTAATTCAATTCTGAAGTATAGCATCTTAATTTGTATATCAGTGTGTTGTTTCTGTTCCTATCTGTTTATCGTGTTGTTAAGTAGTTTTTGTTCTATTTCTTTGAGTTGAGAGTTGGTGATCCTTTTATACAGTTAGAAAAATGGGGATTGATAGAGAGATGGAGTTTGTAAGAATTTGCTTAAAGAAACAGAGAGTAAGGGGACAAAGGGGATATTAGTTTGGATGTCAATTTTCAAGCTATCAGGTAAGTATAATTTCTTTAAAGTTGGCAATATTATGCTGGATGTACCAGGTACTATACCAGTGCTGGTGTACTAGAATATTGTATTATGTTGGGCCCCTTTCGGGGGAGCAGTGTAAAAATCACAAATTTAGATAATCTCTTGTCCCTTAAGGTATTAGTAGTGAGATAATCAACTGCTTAAGTTTTGAAAAGAAAATGTTGTTTGAAATATAGCTTTGCTAGTAATAATGCCTGTCACATATTCTACCATCCTGTGTATCAATTCTCAGCAAGTGATGCAAAGAGAATGAGGCATTTAAGTAAAGCAGACTATGATTATGAACATGATCCAGATCTAATGTAGGTTGATAAATTTGGAATGATGACATTGATCATTTTTGAAATGTACAAATATATTTAGCGACCTAGAATTGTATTTGTTTAGTATTGAGTGGTCATTATGTTGTAGATGTTTCCTAAACTTACACGAGTTACTGATTTTCTACAGTTAAGATTTGGCAAGAATCAGAAGGAAAGACTTAAGTTGTGTGGACCTCGAAGATAGTATTAGAACTAGTATTTTGTTCGTCATGCATAAAAGTGTAGCTTAACTTCATAACTAACAGTAAGATTCACTGTATCCCTCTCTTTTTAATTGATTCTATGAACCTTACATATACATTTGATTCTCAAACATAATCGCATATTAGTAAATATGTAAGAACGTACCTGTGAGGAGGCAGACCGTTTGGTGTCAGAGTATTTAAGTAATCTTCTTGATAGTAGTGATTTGTATCATCCTCTGTAGAGTCGAAACTAAGAAACGTTCTGGTTTCACTAGAAAATCTAGAAATTAACATTCATTTAGTTGGTCGACATACTCATTTCTGATAGCCAGGATAGCCCGTTCAGTCATGTATTTTGTAGAACTTGCATTTTCAGGCAACAATGGAAATATTTGCTCTATTAAGGCATTCGAACCAGTGCTATCACTCTTATTTTCAATAACCAATTGTCTTGGAAGTAGTACCAAATAATCTCTTATTGTAGGCTCCTCACCGTTACCTATGCGTAGTAATAATTCACTGAATGATGCCACAAGTACGACTTTACCAAACTTGTATTTACCATTTTAGCCCTTGTAGATTTTGGAATTACTGTACTACCTGATGAAAATCACCTCCGAAAACCATTACTTTTCCACCAAAGGGTTCGTCAATGTCCAATATATCTCTGAAGCTCCTATCAACCGTTTCAATTGTCTAACGGCTAGCCATAGGCACTTCGTTCCAGATAATCAACTTGGATTTTTTAATCAATTTAGCTCCACCATTTCACTTTGACATACGTGTTACTGTTGTATCATTTGTCTGAAGTGGTATCTCAAATCTAGAATGAGTCGTACGACCTCCCGATAAAAGAGTTGCTGCTACACCACTTGTTGTCGTTGCTAATACTATCATTCCCTTTGATCTGATATTTGCAAGTAATGCATGATATAGGAATGTTTTTCCGGTCCCTCTGGGTCCATCGACAAAGAATAATCCCGATTGGCCAGATTCTAACCTTTGCAATATAATCTTGAATGCTTGCTCTTGTTTAGGATTTAGCTTTGTTTGTGCATCCAAATCTTCTAAAGGAACTATTATAGACTCCTCCTCCAGTATTTCTCTACATTTTGATATAATTCTATCATCTACTCTCCGTTCAAGTTCAGGTATGTCATAATTTTGAATTCTCTTTCTCATGCTCTCTAAGAAATGATTTATGCTTTTCAGTGTGCATTGAAGTTGAGTCATAGGAGAATTTTCGTGTATTCTATTAAAATCATCTGACATGTCATCATAATATGTATCCAGAGCTTCCTAACTTCCGTCGGATTACAATGAACCATAATGTTGCAAATAAATTTCTAAGATCCGAAGGTATTTTGAAGACAACCGCTTCACGTAAGCATTCAGAAATGCTATTATCCGACTCGAGTAAACCTCTTTCTTTTGCAGCTTCTTCAAATGTGTCACACAACCTTCCATTAATAGTTAGCAAGTATTGAAACGAAGTTGGTCCTCGTACGTGATTCAATAATAATCTTAAATAATACCTTTCGCCTTCTGCTGGATTAGCTGTAAATTAAACAAGAAAGAACAAATAAATGATATTTGAACGTTTACAAATATTAAGAGTGGTCATGTTGAATTTCTTACCAATAGCAATTCGACCAATTACTGATCTTATTTTTCTTTGCGTCCAAAGCTTACCTTGAGCATTTCAAACATAATACTTTAGAAATTCCTTGTATATGCATTTACGCGCTTCATTGTCTATTGAACATTTGTGAAAATACTCGGTAAGCATGGTTTTTGAGGCATATTCCCAGGCAACAACGTTTTTCAAATTTTGGTTGCTCCAATAGCACACTACAATGTGAATAGAAAATATTAAAAAGATTAACAGAATATTCCGTACAAAATAACTTTATGTATTTCTTTTCATGATAAATTCATAGCTTAAAACAAATTATTACAATCTGAATTTTATGACTTTTTTATCTGAAGGGTAAAGATGTAGAATTTAGATAGCTTAAGGAAGCCTAATTATTTACCTATTTGTTTATTTGGAAGATGTAGTTGAAGGTTAATGACCGGAGGCTGCATTTCACTAAGATCAAATTCATAAATTCTCCATAGCGCTTCTGGTGCAGCAACCCAACGTGCATATTGAAAACTCTTAATTTCATCAACGACTTTTCTCCAACATCTGATTCGATATAAACAACGCACCTATCATGTCCTTTATATATATATACTTGTAAAGATACTTTATTTCTTTTACACCTGAACAAGACTCAACATTGATATGACAATTATATCTACTTAGTAAATAAGAATTATAAGGAACAACCCATTGATTATTCATTGTCATGCCTCGAACTTTTTCTTTTTTTCCATCATTTTGCCTCTTGTAAATAGGATAACTATCCTTTCCTTGTATTGATTTATTACTAAATGGTCGAGGATAATGACTCTTGCACTGACCATCCCTCATGCATGAATTTGTTGAATATTTTTTTCCACACGAGCCATGCATCATATGTTTGATAACCAAGTCAGGAAAAATTGGAAATTCTTCTTTGTCGGGAAATTTAGCAGAAATAAACTTGTCATAATCATCTGGTGATGTCAAATTGTATCCTTGTTCTAGCATTAACAAAAGGTGAATGTATGGTAGGCCTCTTTTCTGGAATTCAATGACATAAACATATGCTGCAACAGGCCCAAATATTTTTTTCTTGAAGATTTGATCTTTTAAATCTTGTAACTTTGATCTGAAAACTCTAGTCACCAAGTCAGGTCTGTCTTGAGCAAGTTGTCCTTCTATCAAATTTTCTTGAATCTCTGGCCAATCTGGATTATATGTCATTGTGATAAACAAATCTGGTTTCCAAAAATGTTGAACCAAAGCCATTGCATCCGTATAACTACGACGCATGTCCCTAAGACCTCCGACAAATGATGCAGGAAGTATTATTCTTTGACCAAATTTTGAGTCTCTTCTTTCTCCAGCCATAATACTATCAACTATGCCTTGCAAAAGCACTCTCTACAAGAGACACAATTTTTAGCTCCACGCCGTACACCTGCAAAATATTTTAAATATATTGATATGAGAGTTGTAAGTACACAATTCTAAGAAATTTTGTTTCAAAAATTTACCTTGTTCCTCGTTGTCAAACACCTCATCAACAGACATAAATGTAGGGTTGTTCTGGTTGAGGCCTGGAACTTCAGTTCGATGCTTACCTTTACTTGTTTTATGTTGTTTTCGTATTCCTTGGTGCCAGCCTAGTTCACCACTTGAAAAAAGCAAAGGATACTGGAGCAGGTCATAACATCCGTAATAATGTTTAACTCTATGAATATTACCTGAATGTTCATGAACAATAATCTCCCGATCAAATGGTACATTGGGGTTATTTTCGTCTATACAAATTGTAGCAACTTGATCTACTGATGGTTTATTGTACACACGTTGATCTAGTTTAGAAGTGGAAGCAATTTGAATTTCTAAATCCTTAAAGTTTGAATGATCCTTTAGTTGGCGAAACAATTGTGCATAAGGATTGCCATCCATTATTTGTTTAATTATTGCGACAACTTCCTCAGATAAATTGGCTTCTTTGACTTTTGAAATCCTGTTGCGAGACTCATTTTCTGTGTCAAAAAAGTACATCTGAAAATAGCATGGATTATTATCATGGGGTAGTAATGAGGGGAAATCATGACATATTTGACCCTTTGCTCGAAATGTATAAACTCTTTTTCGCGAAGATGCCAGATCATTGTCATGTTTAACACCAAAAGACGTAAATCCAAATATGCTGTTATATGCTCTAATGTGTCTACAAAATTCTTCTGCTACTTTAGATTTAGAGAAGAATAAATCATACAATTGAGTTGGAACTACAGTATTTGCAAGTTTTATTGATCCACTGTAGCAACAAAATGTTGGAGTCTCATGTTGAAATATCATAGCATGACAATTAGTTCATTCAAGAACATTTTCCAACTTTTGAATACACGATATTGATGGTATGTCGTCAATTTCACCTAAATGTGTTGTGTAAAATGTTAGCAATGTCAGTACATAATAAAGTGAGCACAAATAAAATGTAACTTAAATTAATAAAATAGAATTGCATTACCTTCAATTTCATACCTTTGCGATAGAGCCTTTGGGAACTAATATATTTTGCATCTTTTGTTGGTCTTGTTTCTTCAATATCGACATCTTCTATGGACTCAATCCTTTTATTACCTTTAAAAAGAAGTAAACAGTATATTAAATTTGATTCAAAATTTAAGGAATCTAATAAATATGTTATAATTTTGTATTTCAAAGATCTGCAATGGCAGAATTAAAGTGACTCGTTGTAATACCCCGGGAAATTTTTCGTTGAAATTTTGTGCGTAAACGTATTGGGTTCTATCTCCTAGAATGAATTATAAATTTTTCGTGCAGAATGTCTAAGATTATGACCCACCATTGCATAGAGTATCGAATAATATTTCCAACGATATGTGGATCATCCAAAACGGACACCCGAGCGACGAGTTATGAACATTCCAATCGAACCGTGAATAGTAGTGAACAGTAAAACAAGCAGGAAAAAGTACTGAGGCCTGGCGTATTTTTGCTCCAACTTTAAATGATCATAACTCCTTGTACATAATGATCTGGGTGACTTACTATATATCAACGGAAAGCTCTACGAGTCCTATTTCCAATGAAATTGGTTTCATCCAATTTTTCTATTGGATCAAAAAGTTATGGTCGATCTACTTCAGCCTACCAAAAGTGAATTTTTGGGTCAATTTCAAATGATCATAACTTCTCATACACAATGATCTTGGAGAGATACTATATATCAACGAAAAGATATGAGAGTCCTCTTTCTAATGAAATTGGTTTCATCCAATTTGGATATCGGAGTAAAATGTTATGGTTGATCTACTTCAGACTATCAAAACAGTCCACCTAAGGACAGATTCGAGAATTATTTAATTTTTAGGGGTGTTTTGGACACTCCTCCTCACCCAAAATCCATCCAAACCCTATATTAAAGCCTATTAGAAGTATTATATGTTATGTTTCATCAAATTCCCTCAAAAAGAAAACCCTAAGCTCCTACATCCAACTTCAAGAACCTCCAAGGTTCACCATTAATTTTGTAAATTTATTCAAGATTCCAAGTTCCTAGTTCAAGAACTCCAAGAACCATCATTCAAAGGCACGATTAACATCTCAAAAATTACTATCGATCTAAAGTTCATCATTCAAGGTATGTGGGGATTTTCAACAAGACTCTCTTTCGTTCTTGTGCCCAAAAGTAATTTTCTTTACAAAGGCATGGTTTTTATTTGATTTTTTCGAATTTGAAGCATGAACCCATATCTTATGATGATTATAATGAAATCTTGATGTTTATGATTTTCAAAGATGAATTTACATGTGTGGAGATATAAAGCATGAATCTTGAACGATATTTATCATGATATTTATATTTGGGTCGTGAATTCCCATTGGAAATTGTGTTTTTTGTTAAGAAAGTGTGTGTTATAAGTACGTTGATGTTGAATATTTGAGATATTTTGAATGATTTGACCTTTTGGTCTTAATGGAGTTGCTTTGAACTCGAGTGTGAAAGAAATCCACAATGTGGTTGATTTTTATAGATGGGAAGCATGATGGCTCTCGATGTATATTTATATATTATTGAAATTTTTTTGTTGTGGATTGTCTTTGAAATGATCTGAGCTAAGTCCGGGAGAAATC
>NC_061116.1:200196900-200197373 GCF_002878395.1 Capsicum annuum | reverse complement strand
AACTTCAGGAGTTGAAAGAGCAACTCAAAGATCTACTAGATAAGGGTTTCATAAGGCCCAGTGTTTCTCCTTGGGGTGCTCCTGTGTTGTTTGTGAGAAAGAAAGATGGCTCTTTGCGTATGTGCATTGATTACCGCCAACTGAATAAAGTCACCATAAAAAATAAGTACCCCCTTCTGAGAATAGATGATTTGTTTAACCAATTGCAAGGTGAAAGTTATTTCTCAAAGATAGACCTTCGTTCCTGCAATGATCAACTCAAAGTTAGGGAGTGTGACGTCCCAAAAACTGCTTTTCGAACTCGTTATGGCCATTTTGAGTTTCTTGTTATGTCTTTCGGGTTAACTAATGCCCCAACAGCTTTCATGGACCTCATGAATCGAGTGTTCAGACCATATCTGGATATGTTTGTCATAGTGTTCATCGATGATATACTGGTGTACTCCCGTAGTAAGGATGAACACTATGACAAA
>NC_061116.1:200195202-200196800 GCF_002878395.1 Capsicum annuum | reverse complement strand
TGCCCCAACAGCTTTCATGGACCTCATGAATCGAGTGTTCAGACCATATCTGGATATGTTTGTCATAGTGTTCATCGATGATATACTGGTGTACTCCCGTAGTAAGGATGAACATTCTGATCATCTCCAAACTGTCTTACAAACCCTTAGAGATCACAAGTTGTTTGCCAAGTTTAGTAAGTGTGAGTTTTGGCTAAGGTCAGTTGCTTTTCTGGGTCATATCATTTCTTCCGAGAGTATTAAAGTTGATCCCCAAAAGATGAAGCTGTTAGAAATTGGCCTAGACCTATTTCTCCGACTGATATCTAAAGTTTCTTGGGTTTAGCTGGCTATTACCGCCATTTTGTTGAGGGTTTATCCTCTATAGAATCTCCTATGACTCGGTTGACCCAAAAGAAAGTAAAGTTCTTGTGGTCTGAATCTTTTGAGAAGAGTTTTCAAGAGTTGACGACTCGACTCACTTCAGCCCCTATTTTAACTTTGCCTGTTGGTGTTGATGGTTTTGTGGTGTACTGTGATGCTTTGAGAGTTGGGTTGGGTTGCGTATTGATGTAGAAGGGTAAGGTGATAGCTTATGCTTCTAGACAGTTGAAACCCCATGAAAAAAATTACCCCACCCATGACCTTGAGTTGGCTGCTCTTGTGTTTACTTTGAAAATCTAGAGACACTATTTGTATGGTGTCCATGTTGATGTTTTCACTGATCATAAGAGTCTGCAATATGTGTTAACCCATAGAGAATTGAATCTTAGGCAGAGATGATGGTTAGAATTGTTAAAGGACTACGATATGAGTGTGTTATTCCTTCCAGGCAAGGCCAATGTTATGGCGGATGCCCTAAGTAGAGTGTCCATGGGTAGTGTTTCGCATGTGGTAGAAGGTAAGAAAGAGTTGGCTTGTGATGTACATTGTTTGGCTAGATTGTGGGTTAGGTTGTTTGACTCTGCTGAAGGCAGTATAGGGGTTCAGAGTAGTTCCGAATCCTCCTTGGTTTCAGAAGTGAAGGAAAAGCAATACTTAGACGCTAGTTTGGTCAGACTGGAGGAGTCAGTCAAGGACCAAAAAGTAGAGGTTTTCTCCCAAGGGGGAGATGGTGTGTTGAGATTGCAGGGTAGATTATGTGTCCCGAATGTTAATGATCTGAGACAGAGGATTATGGCTGAAGCGCACGAGGCGCAATATTCTATTCATCCTGGTGCCACCAAGATGTACCGATACTTGCGAGAAATCTATTGGTGGAGTGACATGAAGAAAGATATAGCAGCGTTTGTAGCTAAGTGTGCAACATGCCAACAGGTTAAGGTTGAACACCAAAGACCTGGTGGTATGATGCAAGAGTTTAGTATTCCCACCTGGAAGTGGGAAGAGATAAATATGGACTTCGTGATTGATTTACCTCCTTCCCGATGCCATCATGATTCCATTTAGGTTGTGGTTGATAGGTTGACTAAGTCTGCTCATTTCTTGCCTATTCATACTTTATTTACTGCTGAGGATTATGCTAGATTGTGTATCCGAGAGCTATTTAGACTGCATAGAGTTCCCTTGTCCATCATTTTGGATAGGGGTACTCAGTTTACTTCGCAATTTTGGAAAGC
>NC_061116.1:200193875-200195102 GCF_002878395.1 Capsicum annuum | reverse complement strand
GCTATCATGATTCCATTTAGGTTGTGGTTGATAGGTTGACTAAGTCTGCTCATTTCTTGCCTATTCATACTTTATTTACTGCTGAGGATTATGCTAGATTGTGTATCCGAGAGCTATTTAGACTGCATAGAGTTCCCTTGTCCATCATTTTGGATAGGGGTACTCAGTTTACTTCGCAATTTTGGAAAGCTTTTCAGAAGTATCTTGGTACCTAAGTGCATTTGAGTTCTGCTTTTCATCCGCAGACCGATGGTCAGGTTGAGCGGACCATCCAAACCTTAAAGGATATGTTGAGAGCTTGTGCACTTTACTTTAAGGGAATTTGGGTTGATAACTTACCGTTGATAGAGTTTGCTTACAATAACAGTTTCCACTCTAGTATTGGCATGGCTCCGTTTGAAGCCTTATATAGGAGGAAGTGTAGATCACCCATAGGTTGGTTCGAGGTGGGTGAAGCGGCTGTGAGTGGTCCTGATTCGGTATTTGAGGCTATGGAAAAAGTTAAGTTGATTAGGGAAAGGTTGAAAACTGCGCAGAGTCATCAGAAGTCATATGCGGATGTTAGAAGGAGAAACCTTGAGTTTGAAGTTGGTGACCTAGTGTATCTGAAAATTTCACCCATAAGGGGGGTGAAGAGATTTGGAAAGAAGGGGAAGCTTAGTCCCTGTTATGTTGGTCCTTACAAAATTCTTAGTCGTGTTGGTAAGGAAGCTTATGAGGTCAAGTTGCCTTTCGAGTTGTCCTCTGTTCATCCAATATTCCATGTCTCCATGCTTAGAAAGCATATAAGTGATGCTGTGGTAGTGGATTCCTCTGTGAGTGCTGACATTCAAGAAAATCTTTCTTTTGATGAGATTCCTGTTGAGATTCTTGATTTCAGTGTTCGAAGACAAAGGAACAAAGAAGTTCCCTTGGTTAAGGTGTTGTGGCGAAACCAATTTGTTGATGGTGCAACTTGGGAAGCTGAGGCGGATATGCGATCCAAGTACCCGCACATATTTTCCGCGACCTCCAATCAAGCCGAAGGTACAGTTCTTTCCTAAATCATGCACTTTTGATAAAAGTTGCAGCAGTTCAGCTATCATTTATTATGTGTTCAGCTGTAGTTTCTTGAATTGCTGCATTCTATGTTGCATTCGGAGTGAGAAACGATGTGGTGATGAGTCTAACGAATGGTTTCAGCTATATGCTCTATTCCCTATCTAATCTTGGCATGTCTAGCATCAT
>NC_061116.1:200182690-200193775 GCF_002878395.1 Capsicum annuum | reverse complement strand
ACATAATAAATGATAGCTGAACTGCTGCAACTTTTATCAAAAGTGCAGCAGTTCAGCTATCATTTATTATGTGTTCAGCTGTAGTTTCTTGAATTGCTGCATTCTATGTTGCATTCGGAGTGAGAAACGATGTGGTGATGAGTCTAACGAATGGTTTCAGCTATATGCTCTATTCCCTATCTAATCTTGGCATGTCTAGCATCATTTGAGGACGAATGTTTCCAAGGAGAGGATGATGTAATACCCCAGGAAATTTTTTGTTGAAATATTGTCCGTAAACGTGTTGGGTTCTATATTCTAGAATGAATTATAAATTTTTTGTGAGGAATGTCTTAGATTATGAACCACCATTGCGTAGAGTAGCGAATAAGATTTCCAACGATATGTGGATCATCCAAAACGGACACCCGAGGGACGAGTTATGAACATTCCAATCGAATCGTGAATAGCAGTGAACAGTAAAACAAGCAGGAAAAAGTACTGAGGCCTGGCGTATTTTTGCTCCAACATTAAATGATCATAACTCCTTGTACATAATGATCTGGGTGACCTACTATCTATTAGCGGAAATCTCTGCGAGTCCTCTTTCTAATGAAATTGGTTTCATCCAATTTGTCTATCGGAGCTAAAAGTTATGGTTGATCTACTTGAGCCTATCAAAAGTAAATTTTTGGATCAAATTCAAACAATCATAACTCCTCGTACACAATGATCTGGGTGAGATACTATATATCAACAGAAATATATGATAGTCCTCTTTCTAATGAAATTGGTTTCATCCAATTAGGATGTCGGAGTAAAATGTTATGGTTGATCTACTTCAAACTATCAAAATAGTCCACCAAAGGATAGATTTGAGAATTATTTGATTTTTAGGGGCATTTTGGTCATTCCCCCTTACCCAAAATTAGTCCAAACCCTATATTAAAGCCTATTAGAAGCATTATATGTTATATTTCACCAAATTCCCTCAAAAAGGAAACCCTAAGCTCCTACATCCAACTTCAAGAAACTCCTAAGTTCACCATTAATTCTATAATTTTTTTCAAGATTCCAAGTTCCTAGTTCAAGAACTCCAAGAACCATCATTCAAAGGCACGATTAACATCTCAAAAACGAGTATCGATCTAAAGTTCATCATTCAAGGTATGTGGGGTTTTCAACAGGAACTCTCTTTCGTTCTTGTGCCCAAAAGTAATTTTCTTTACAAAGGCATGGTTTTTATTTGATTTTTACGAATTTGAAGCATGAACCCATATCTTATGATGATTATAATGAAATCTTGATGTTTATGATTTTGAAAGATGAATTTACATGTGTGGATATATAAAGCATAAATCTTGAGCGATATTTATCATGATTTTTATATTTGGGTCTTGAATTCCCATTGAAAATTGTGTTTTTTGTTAAGAAAGTGTGTGTTATAAGTACGTCGATGTTGAATAGTTGAGATATTTTGAATGATTTTATCTTTTGGTCATAATGGAGTTGCTTTGAACTCGAGTGTGAAAGAAATCCACAACGTGGTTGATTTTGATAGATGGGAAGCATGATGGCTCCCGATGTATATTTATATATTACTGAAATTGTTTTGTTGTGGATTGTCTTTGAAATGATCTGAGCTAAGTCCGGGAGAAATCTTTAGCACCGAGTGGGAGGTATAAAGTGACCTTACTTCCCTAGAACTACGTGCCCCCGTAGGAGTGAGCCTGAGGCTGATTTATATAGTGATCAGTAGTTTGTGTGGATTTGATATCGATAGTCCTACTCCGATGGAAAGGATAGGATGGCTCTCCCCAACGTGGGTTGTACATTCAACTCCATGTAGCTTACATAGTTTATGTTGGTTATAGGATCTCCTAGTGTATGTGTGTTTTCTTGTGTCTATGGTGAATGGTGAAGTGATTTGAAAGTGGAATTGTGAAAGTTATTCTTTCAAAAGATGTAAATGATATTTACATTATGAGAATTGATATTCTTGATGAACTGAAAGTGATTGACAAATTATATGATAACTCACATGTGTTATTGTACTTATTTCATCCTCTCATGATTATGAGGATTTTCTTCGGGCTATATGAGTCTTTCATACATCCTGCATATTTCTTATAAATATTTATGATGATGATGTTTATACAACTGCATACGACCCCCGTATACTCGGTTCCTTTCCATGGTACTGACCCACATCTTTGGATGTGGGCTGTATTTTCTCGGAATGTAGGTTCAGCTGCTCAGTTCCAGGTTCGACAGTGATTCTTCAGGCACGCTGTTCTACATCCTCTGTTGTGTTGAGTCCTCATGTTCCGAGGACGTGATGTCTGATGTTGGTTTCACGAAATTGTTTACATTTAATCTCAATGGCTCGCTGGTTTTATTGATTTTCTTAGAGGTTTGTCATACTAGTATAGATGTTGGGAGTTAACTAATAAGTCGTATTTTGTTATCTTTCTGAAATTCTTTTATTCTTGGATGATGATTACTCTGTTGATATTTGAGGGTTATTTATGGAAACCCCGTTGATTTGCGTTGAACTGAATGAACGGGTTAGCTTAGGGCTACTCGTAGCCTCAAGCACCGTGTGATGCTCCGGGACCCATTTTTCGGGGCGTTACACTCGTTTTGATTAGTGTGAGAGTGAGCAATGAGCTAGTAGCAGAACATCGAAAGTTAGCAGCATTCTTAGTGTTTGTGCTGACATCAATTTCATTTGTGATAGCTGTGGTGTAAGCTATAATCGTGTTATGTTTATGCAATGTTATTAGCTATGATTCACCAAGGGTGAAATTGTGGCCAATGTAGTGTCTGATTTGTGTCCATTTTTAGCTTTCACCCTCATTCTCTATGGCATTCAACCAGTCATGTCTGGTAATATATATCTCCTCCTTAATCTCCTTATTTATATTATATACAGGGTATATACGCTGACAAGGTAAAGTTTTATACTATCTACATAATATAACATGTTGTAGTCAGTTGTCTTATTCTTCATCTAACTAAACTTACTTCGAAAAATGGATAGGAACATCTTGTTAGTACCATGACAGACTAGCTCTTGTAATTATTGGAAGGAATCAAAGACAGAGTTGCAAACTTTTAAAACTCTAAACATTCCTAGTTTAATTTTTTAAAAAGTACTTTTAAAACTTTAAGGTACCCAAATAAACTGCTCCCATGCATGTCCCAATCCTACCCAACGTACATTTTACTTGTTAACTTTTGTGTGACTTAGACCTACCTCTATAGTGCAGTTTGGATATCCGTCGATAATAATGTCTATACTTGAATTAATCCATGTAATCCTCATTCTTCAAAGATGGATAGAAGATCTAATAGATTTATCATTTCAGTTTCATTCTGATAGTCCAAG
The DNA here is from genome assembly GCF_002878395.1 of Capsicum annuum. Taxonomy (NCBI): domain Eukaryota; kingdom Viridiplantae; phylum Streptophyta; class Magnoliopsida; order Solanales; family Solanaceae; genus Capsicum; species Capsicum annuum. The sequence goes on along the minus strand of NC_061116.1, from coordinate 200,190,405 downwards.
TATTAATGATCTTTAACATTATTCAAATCTTGAAAATCAGTGTGCATTAACCTTCTCTGCTTTAACTTTTATTGCTATAATAAATGTATTTTTGCTTTTTGTTTAGCTAATTAGATTGCTAATACTCCTTTTAGTCTATTACACCAATATTTTTGGCTTGAGTTTTCTGAAGGAAAGACTTTGTTGACTGATTATACGACCTTGGTGAGAAGTGTTGAGGTTATGGTTTTTAAAGTTATTAGGGAAGATAATAAAATACTTGTTGATTTGCTTCAGGAGTTATCTAATGGGGTGGTTAGGCATTGGTGTAGGCCCTTATCAGATAAGATCAAGCCTAGTGAGACTGTTGAGGATGGGATTTTTAGGGCAGTGAAAGTGGAGAATATACTCTTTATCACCAGAAATTTGCTAATAGTTTTAACTTTTCCATAGGAGATGAACTTGTATGATCAAGTTGTAATAAGTACCATACTGGAAGGGCGGCTTGATCACCTATTTTTAAGGAGAACTAATGATTGTTGGGTATATTGGTTCAATTCTTCTGAAGTTGACATCAGGTAGAATGTACTAAGTATGATCTGAAAGTAATAGGCAAGTTGTTTTGTAGCACAAGACAACTCGGAATAAGTAAAAGTTTCTTTCAATGGCTAGTCAACCTTGGTTACAGGTTAAGCTCTGATTTTCATGTTTTGTTACTTTTTCCTGCTTGTATAGTTAGAATCTATAGTACGAATATTTTTTTTGCAGGTCTTAGCTGCTAGCAAGAATAAAATCTCTGCACTGAAAGGATTCCCTTATTTACCTTCTTCGAGGTTAGTAATGAACACCTAGTTAATTTCTTATTATTGGTCAATGTGTTTATTTTTTTTAAAGGAGTGCATTTTTCTTTGTTCGTGGAGAACTAAGTCTACTATTTTTTTGTGTTTTATGTATCTAGTCAAAACTATATTGTAGAAGATTTAAATTTAAAGTAGGTACCTGAATCTTCTTGTTCGCCAGAAATGTTGATTACAGCATCTAAATTTGTTGTAATTGCAGCAATATATTTGTTATGCATTCGAATAGCTTTATTAACTTTTGCTTGATCTATATAGGAAAAATAATAAAATTATTTAGTAAAGTGACGAAAAGTGATAAAAATATGAATTGAAGTGTTATGTATCAATTAGTTTTAAAAGTTACCTGTGTCATGTGCTTAACGATTAATGACCTGCGATATGGAATAAGCTATTAAATATGTATTATAAGTAAGTCAAAATAAATAGTGTATAGCTAGATCAAGTTAGACAAAGATCTAATAATCAATATTATTTGTTATGCCAACAAAATTTGCTTAGTGTTTAGAATAGGAAAAAACACAAAGAATGAATAACTATCTATTAACTATCTGAAAAGGGGCAGCCCGGTGCACTAAAGCTACCTCTATGCGCGATGTTCGGGGAAGGGCCCCACCACAAGGCTGTATCGTATGCAGCCTTACCTTGCATTTCTGCCAGAGGCTATTTCCAAGGCTTGAACCCGTGACCTCCTGGTCACATGGCAGCAATTTTACCAGTTTCTCAAGGCTCCCCTTCAAAAATTTATTAAAGGGTACAGCTGCAGGGATTCGATCCCGGGATAGGAGACATGAAAGTTATGCCTAAATCCAGAGCACCCAACCATGCTTTTTTTTATTTAGACTTAAAAAATATTAACCTATTCCTAGAGAACAAAAAACGAATAATCCTTTTCTACTTTTATTATTTTATGAGACAATGTGTCATCGGTGTTTTTATTTTTTTGATCCCGTTGACTGAGTTTTCTGAGTTAACGTCTTCATCTACTATGTCAATTGTAGCAATCTGTTTATCTTCTTGGACTTCTTCTGCAATGAAGCATCTGTTCGCTCGATCTCCTTCACTTTTTGCATCAATTTTGATAAGAAATGTGTAGACTTTGCTGATAATTAGCATCAAGTTACGATAAAATTAGGATTCCTCTTTCTGTATCAATGAAAATAATGTATTAATTAGTAAAGGATAATGCGTACAATTCAAAATAAAACAGATTATTTTAGTTCTTGATAAGTGTTAAAGAATAGTGTCAATGAAAATAATGTATTAATTAGTAAAGGATAATCCATACAATTCAAAATAAAACAGATTATTTTAGTGTTTGATAAGTACTAAAGAATAGTGTAATATGACATTTTCCAAAGTTGATTGCTTATATGTTATAACATCGAAACCAACCAAGTGTTTTGCAGCCTCAAACAATGTAACGGAACAACGTTCATCCCCAGCAAATACATTAAATTTTAGAAGAAATCTATAAATTGAGTGTAAAATAGACATTTATCTCATTTTATGAATTTTCAAATGGCTGAAAGTAATTTGATGGTTCTTATGTGTGTTACCTGTCCGCATAAGTAATTATTTCTGTAGGGCAGCCAGGACATTTTGGAATGTTATCAGCGATTTTCCCTTTTCTATAGCAATTGGTGCAAGAATCATAGTAGGGTTCATAACTATTCAATATAGCTGCGATAGTTGCAGTAAATTTGCCATACTTAACCTACAAGGAAGAAATAAAAGTTAGGCGTCACACTGAGGTAAAAACAAAATATTAAATTATTGTAGTTAAAAATAGTACCTCTTTATCACAAGATAAACAATCTGCGATTTCACCAATTGTCATTACTTTGGCCATCTTAATTTGTTTAGTTGGCAGTAAAGTAATATCATTATGAGTTTTCTTCTTGAAAATAGACCTGCACATGTGTTGCTTAGTGTATTATAATAAAAAATTGTCTACTATAATTTGTTTGCATGAATATGAAGACATATATTAACATTCTTGGAGAGTTGTTGTTTTTCCAAATGTGGGGTCTACCCACATACTACTGATATAGGTAGAAGATAGGCCAAACTTTTCTGTAACATAATATGTTAGGTACAAAAAAATAGTATAGTATTTATTGTAAATATTGTAATTGCTAAGATAGTACCTTGATATAATGTAGTCCTTAAATCACAAAATGCCAGACAAAATTTTCTGCAGATAACTTTTCTCGCAAGGCATCATCTATTTCTGAGAATTTGCCCCATAATGTGATAGTTTTTCTGTCACATCTTTATTTTTAAAGTAAATAAGATAATATTAAACTACTAAATTAATAAGAAAATTTATCTATTAAATAAATAATTTTGCTTCGTAAAAAAATTAAGCTTAACTTACTCTTCATTCATAAGTACTATTTCTCTTCGGGTTGTGCCTTTTGTGAACAACTTAGAACTGACGAAGATGCCAAATATATCTGGAAAAAATATTAAGTATGTATGAGTAGATAAATAGTTGTAAAATATTAAATATACGCCAATGGTAATTACTTGATGAAAGTTAAAAGGAATTACCTACTATTGTTTCTTTGGTTTGCAATATTTCATCTCCGAATGGAACAAAATTCTTGAAAAAAGAAAACGTAGAAAGGGGCCGTGACATTCTTTAACTATATTGGACGTTAAGAACACAAGCTCAATGTCCTTATTAATGGATTGAAAATTAGGATTGACCCTATTAATACGACTGTTTATGATATAGCAAACTTTGAATTGTTGTAAAGAATCTCCAAATGTTTCAATATGTTCAGTGAAAAGTGTACCATTAATTTTTGTACCTTGAAAAAAAAATTATAATTTAATAGCATGATATGGATTAGTAACTTCTAGTATGATATAGCTGAATATCAATTATTCATGGATTAATAGCTGAATATTATGAATAATCGGTGGATTAGCTAAATATTAGTCTTTGCAAAATAACATGTTGGCAGCAAAATATGAAATTGATTCAGATAAGAATACGAATATTATATAGTATGATATGGATTAATAATATCTAGTATGATATAGCTGACTATGAATTATCAATTATCCATGGATTAATAGCTGAATATTATGAATAATCCATAGATTAATACACAAAATTTAACAATAAAAATTTAATAGCTAAATATTATTAAAAATGTGAGGTGTAAAAGAATAATATTACCTACTCATCAACTAATATCATCATTTTTCGAGAACTGCCTCCATTCTTAAACGGCTTCGTAGGTCCGCTTCCGATGACCAAGACTTTGATCATCCAGATACAATCCCTTGGCTTCAAAGTGCTGATACCCACAACTTCGGCGATAGAATCCATTGTAATAATCATTAAGAAAAATAGAAGTTAGAATGATAAGAACGTATAATTTCATAGTAGATGTAAATTCATTAGATGAGAAAAATTATACCTGAATATGAGAATCTTGTTGGTAGGTGGGTAAAAAAAAAGAAGTTAGAACGATAAGAACATATAATTTCATAATACACATAAATTTATTAGATGCAAAAAATTATACCTAAACTAACAGAACACACTAAGCTAAATTAAATTAAGCAATTTAAGCTGGCATAACAATTAATATTGTGTTTAAATTAATCGCGGAAAAAGGAAGAGATGATATAACGTCAAAAAACCTGAAAATAAAATTGTTGATGTTGTACTGAGACGAAAAACAATAAAAGATTCAGGTGTCTATAACAATGAACAATGACATAAAAGCTCAAGCGTTTATATAGAAGGAGAGGAAAAGCTTGGTGTTTTTTGGTTGAAAGAAACCAAACAGAAATCAAATAGGATTAAGAATTTTTGAGCGTGTTTTTTTTTTCATTAAAAAAACAACAATTGTTTTCATCATTGGGGAAAAAGGAAACTTTTGAGAAAATATTTTTTTTTTGGAAGGAAAATTTAGAGGTTTTTTTTTTTTGGTCGGCTACGGGAACAAGGAAACTTCTCAGAAACGGTTTTTTGGAAGGAAAATTTTGGTTGTGTTAATTGTAGGAAAATTTTAATATATTTATTTTATAGAATTTAATTGTAGGGAGAAGGGTAAAAGACGATTTTGTCTAAAGCAAATAGTTTTATGAAGGGCAAAAATCTCAATTCACTTTTCTAAGGGGCTTCACACTTTTAATATATTATAGATATAGAATATTAATTTATTATTTAGTGAGGGATGACCCTTGGTACATGAAAATTAATAATAATTATAAATTTAAATATGTTGAGGGATATCCCTCACTAAGTAAAATAAAAAATTAATTTAATGTTTGTACATTTTGAGGGATATAACTACAAAAGTCCCTTGCCAATATGGTGTTATTATTGGTTTTTTTATTGCACTAAAATTCAATAGTTAAATAGAAAATAAACGTACAATCAATATTAACTAGAAAAACAATAAAAAAAAATAGTTTTGAAACAATTCAAACATTAAAATTAAGCAACCAAACTTCATACATATTCATCCAACTTAAACAATATGTAAACAAGTATCAAAAAAGTATGCAAACAATTATCAAAACAAATTCTTTCAAACACTCCAAACTAACATAATTCAAACCTAAAACAACAACACCTAATCCTCTTCATCCTCTATACCATCATCATCAAAACTAGGTTGCAGAGAACAACGAAGCTTGATTAAGTTATTTACTTGAGTCTTGAGTTCTTTGACGTCTGACCCAAGTGTCGTCCTACGCCGCTCCTCCTCCATCCTTCTTTTTTATTCCTCCTCGTACTTCCTAGCAAGCTCCCGAACATCCTATCACATCTCCTCAAGCTGCTCATTTGACATGGTGGCAGAACTCCCCATACCTTGCAATCCACCCTAAAGACGGTGAAAGTTCTTCTCAGAAAAAAGGTGGTATGCCCTTCCCTTATGCACGCCCCCAACTACATCTAGCTAGCAGGAAAGAGTTTCTTCCTATGATGGCATGATTGGATTACCTTGATCATTTGTCGGTCGACTCGTTTTGAGTTTTGAACTCTTCAATAGCTTGTGAACTTATCGATTTTACATTAAAAGTAAAATTAGTATATAATAAATAATATAAAATAAATTCTAAGTAAGATTTGAACTTACATAAGTATCCTCTGTCTGTGTTTCAACCCAAACTTCTTTTTCATCTCTAATTTTTATATGGGTCTTCTTCCATACCTCTTCACGAGTGGCTGATCTAGTAAGAGATGCTTCCTGCAAATGAAGTAAACATAGTGAACCACAAGTGCATAAATAATTTACTACCATCTAAATGCATAAATAATTACCAATTTCCACTTAGTTGTCCCTATGAACACCGAACCACAAGTGTGGAATAAGCCACCTTTCTTAGAATTTCGAGATGCCTTTGTCTGGTCACTCTTCTTTTGGAACTTCAGAGACACCTAATATACATTAAGTTTATCCCAATAATCTGACCCAAGCCATCCAGACCATCCTTTACGTCGAGCTTTAGAAAGCATGCAAGACAAGGAAGAAGACATTTTTTTCATAAAATTGCTTTGAATAACCAAATCCTCAGAAAGGTTCCATGTACAACTTTTCTACAAATAAATATATATGAGGGTGGTGATAAACTGGATAATTGGCAATGTTAGTTGTGACAGCTGAATATGACAATTTCTCCCACTTTTTGCAAATTGTTACAGCTGCATATAACAATAGCTTAAATTATCAAATATTTGATCAACATATTGACCATCAACTATCTTAAGAAAAATACATTTTAAGCAACTGATTTAGATCAAAAGTCCTTATAACACATATTGGATACATCAACAAGAGTTGTACATAAAGAATTTTCATGCCAAATGAAAATTAAAAGAAAAAACAATTAGAATTTCTTCGTTGGAAGAAGGATGTAAGAATACTCTCTAGTTGATACGACACAACTTTTACAATTGGTTCAAGAATCCACGTGTGAAGCTTAAAAAAAACTACTGTTATAGATCATAATCTGGAAAATAGAGGTCGATTACCTCAAATTAAGAGAAAGGATTAACAAAAGAAATAAAGGGGCATGTGTGAACCTCCTAGAATCTATAATCCTACTAGAATCATATTTGGAATAGACAAGTCCCTTACCTACTAGTGAAGCTACTACTGAATTGTTATAGTCTGTGGTAGGCTTGTCAGATGTGGAAAATTACAAATCCAAACCAGTATTGGTTGTTTAAGCAAATGATACTACTATAAAAAAGACACGAAATGAAATCAACATTGCGACTAATAACACTGCAAGATAACTTAAAAGGAGAAGCAACAACAGATGGAAAAGGCCAATAACATTCAAACTCAAAACAGTGAACTTAGAGAAATTAAAAGTGAGGCTACTATTCCAAAAGTTATTATGAACAAGGACCATTGTGAACTGTTACTTTGGATGTTTTCTAACCATAGCACATTTCTAATAAAATACACAAATGGTAGCACATGCGACAATCATTAGAGAATAATGAAACAAGTTTCTTACAGAGCTAAAGCCAAGAATTACAACAGCACACATCCTTGAATCTCCCTTGTTGGAAAAGATACTGTGCAATTACAATAAATCTTTTTTTCTTTTTACATTAATTTAAGTCATTGAATCTCTTTTTCAGAAAATCTGTTATGTCTCGGGATCTTAGTACTATACACTACTTTTATTATTATTATCTAGAACTAGAGTAAGAGACATTCTAGCACCTTACTCCCTTGTATGTGGGGATACCTCTAATATATTGTAATCGTAGATTGAAAGCACAAATGCAACAACTATATACACCTCAACTTCAAGCTATTTGAGGCTGGCTACATCAATTCTCACTCGACTAACTATTCAGATCATGTTTATGAAACACAATCACTAATT
>NC_061116.1:200177647-200182590 GCF_002878395.1 Capsicum annuum | reverse complement strand
ACAGAGTCAACATGACTACTCATTATTCATTAAGAAAACAGTTGAGGGAACTATAATGATCTTGGTTTATGTTGATGACATGTTGATTACAGGTAGTAGTTTGATTCTTATTGAAGAAACAAAGAAGTCATTGCAACAATTTTTTAAAATGAAAGATCTCAGAGAGTTAAAGTTTTTTCTTGGCATTGAGTTTGCCAGGTCCAAAGTTGGAACTGCAATGCATCAAAGAAACTATGCATTGGAACTTATATCAGAAGTTGGTTTATCCGGTGCTAAACCTGCAGGTACTCCTATTGATGTTAATGTTAAACTTACCTCCAAGCAATATGATGATCAAACTGGTCAGAACATGGAAGATCCTATGGCTGATCAAGGTGCATATCAAAAATTAGTTGGTAAATTATTGTATCTCAATATTACAAGACCAGATATATCTTATAGTGTTCAAACTCTGAGCCAGTTTCTGCAGCAACCTAAAAGGTCTCACATGGAAGCTGCCCTAAGGATAGTTAAATATATCAAGCAGAATCCAAGTCAAGAAATACTGTTATCTAGTGAGTCAGACAACATACTTACTGCATATTGTGATGCAGACTGGGCAGCCTGCCCTCTTACAAGGAAATCTATCACTGACTACATTATTAAGATGGGAAATTCTCTAGTGTCTTGGAAGGCAAAGAAACAAACAACCGTTTCAAGAAGCTCAGCTGAAGCTGAGTACAAAAGTTTAGCAACAACTGTGACAGAATTAGTATGGTTAGTTGGATTGCTAACAGAGTTGGACATGAAGATCAAGCTGCCTGTTAAAGTATATAGTGATAGCAAAGCAGCCATTCAACTTGCTGCCAATCCTGTCTACCATGAGAGGACAAAGCACATTGAAATAGATTGCCACTTTATCAGGGAAAAACTACAACAAAATCTGATAGATATCAACTACATCTCTACACAACAACAACCTGCAGATATTCTCACAAAAGGCCTGAGTAGAGCACAACATGAGTTTCTATCATCCAAGCTAGGATTACTGAATATATTCACCCCTCCTAGCTTGAGGGGGAGTGTTAAGGCATGAAGGATAAAAAAGATAAGTAAGGTTAATTCAGTCAATTCACAGTTTCAAAATTAACCAACTAATGACAGTTAGTTAACTAACTATCAAGATTAGGATGCCTATATATATACTCTTATACCTTCACACTTGTAACTAATGATTCAATAAGAAAATATAATATGCATTCTGTTTACTTACTGTCTTCTTCCTCTTCTTCTACTTTCTCTGCAACTCTAATGTTCCATTGATTCTCTAGTAAGCTTCCTATTAAATTCAATTACCTTCACATACAGAGATGCAGCTGATGATGAAGATGAGAAAACTTGTAGTACTAGGATTTGTGGAGGAAAGGAACGACTTTATGATTCTAATGATCTGTTTAAAGCGATTAATGTACAATATGTGAAAGCACTAAAACTTAAAATTTCAGATTAATTCCTCAACATGGTATGCATCACTTGCAGAAATTTAACTACTTTTGTGCCGATACTTATCAAATCATAACTGAAGATCCACCTGAATGCAACCTTTCCACTTCACTTCAATAAATGTACTTTTGAATATGATTTCATAGTTCCTTAAGTGTTGTTGCATCTCGCTAAGTTTATGTTTTGAATAAATTTGTTGATGATTTGTTTTGGTGATGCAATAGGAGCTGTCTTCTCTTGTGGCACATTTGTTTTCAATGCCATTGTTTTGTTCTTTTTCTTGTTTTGAAGTTTCAAAAATTGAGCAAATTATCCTTGAATTTCTCAGTTTATGATTGTCCTAGTGCATAGCTGGACCAGTGAACTGATAAGAGTAGCAATTTGTTAGGAAGATTCAGGATAACAGAATTTTCATGGTTCATGAACTTTTGGAGCACACCTTGGTATTGTATACATAGGGATCTGGTGTCGTCCTTGAGCCGAGGGTAAAAGAGCCTCTCTACCTATAAGGTAGGTAAGGTCTGCATACATTCTACCCTCCTAACACCCCCACTTTGTGAGACTACACCGGGTATGTTGTTGTTGATCCATTTTTCTACCTCATTTTTCTAAGTAAAACTTTGTATACTTCATTTACAAGAAAATTTGCATATATCAAAGTTGGACAGACAAAATGCAGATTCTTCTGTAGACCAACACTTGTATATTTTGAATGTCATGAATTAAATTCATTTCATACTCCAACTATAATCCAAATTATGTTGTTCGGGCTCCAGTTAACGAGGTCTGGGCGTGCAGGGGAGTGTTAAGAGTCCCACATCGGAAGAGGGATGGTGATTGGTCTCCTTACATGGACTTGAGCAATTCTCCCCTCATGAGCTAGCTTTTGGGGCTGAGTTCGGCCCAAGATCCATTTCTTTATAATAATACAATGAAAGCAAGGACAAAGATTCAACCTGCTGATACCATGGATTAGGCGCATTTTATCTGCTCAAACTGAACATTGTTGTGATCAACCTAATTCATGAAGCTTCCCTGTCACCGCATGGGGTATCAGATGAGGTGGAATTTCCACATTCATAAGCTGATAACAAAGAGCTTTAAACCCTCTCTATATTGGTTTCATGATTGATTGTTCATGAAGACATTTATACCTTTGTTCCTGTTGTTCATATTTGATTCTTAGCAGATGAGGATGTGACACCTTGTTGTGCATCTCTACCTCGGAAATGTTGGAGGCATAAGGTAGACACAGTCAAATTACTAAATTTCACGTGCACGGAGCTGCCGATGTTGAGAAACTATTTTTCCACAAATGTCGATATCTTAGAGATAATTGAAGTTCCAGAAGGATGCAAGCTTTGAATCAAATTGTGCATTTCAATACCTGTTGCTGTAACAGGTAGATTAATGTTCTTACAGAGAGGTTAACTTAAGCTACTATTGTAAAATGTTGTTATGGAGGTCTGATTATGCTTATGCTTATTTTTTTCCTTCAAAACTATCTACAATCATTAAATCTTTTGAATAACTTATCCAGTTTTAATACATTTGTGACATCTCTTCTATGACTTCTGCGTTATCGTACTAGCCAACAATAATTTTGTCCCTGAAATATAAATGATATGCTCATGACTCAATTCTATGGCGATACTGGAACATATTAGCTTTATCAAATAGTTGAATGTGAAAAGCTTAATTGGAAGCCAACTGATGATGACGGTAACAATTACTACCTTTGTTCCTGTCATGGTTTTCCTAGTTCTGTGGTTTACATACAGAGATGTGCGTCTCTACCTTGGAAATGTTGGAGGCATGAGCTAAAGAAAGTTAAATTGCAAAACTTTATGCATCCGAAGCTAGTGAAGTTGAGGAAGTATTTTCTCACAAACACAGATACTTTGAAAATAATTGAAGATTCATCAGAATGCAGTCTTTGAGCTTTTAGCTTCAATAAATGTACTTTTGAATAAGTTTCCATGGTTCCTTATGTGTAGTTGCATCTAGCTAATTCTATGTTTTGAACAAATTTCATGGTGGTTTGTTTTGATAATGTATTGGAAGCTGGTTGTGTACCTGTCGATTATGGGTTTGTTTGCAATGACATTAGTTTTTGTCCTATTTGTTTTATTTTTTTTTGGGTTTTCAAGTTACCACCTTTTTGAAAATTATCGTGGAACATTCGGACTACATAATGGTGCACAGCTGGACAAATGAATTGGTCATCTGAAAATAAAAAAAAAAATAAAGGTCAAAGTCATCGATAGGTACTCAAACTTATTGTCAAAATTCACTTAGATATCTAAACTAAGGCATGTTCCTATTGGATCCCTAAACCCTCCGAATTTTATTTCAATTGAGCCTTTTTTTTGTCTATCAGCCAAAATTTGAAGTGTGTGCAACACACACGCGATAACGTGGAAAAAATGACGAATTAAAAGGTGACATGTGGCATTAAATCCAAAAAAAAATTTGAAAAAAATTTTTAACTAATTAAATTATAATTTAAAAGGAATTATAATATTATTTTTCTTATTAAAAAAAAACCAACCCCACCCTCACGCCCTTTATCTTCTTCTCCAACCTCCTTATACTTTAGAGAATACACAGATTTTTACATACGCCCTTTATCTTCTTCTCCAACCTCCTTATACTTTAGAGAATACACAGATTTTTACATAGGGGAGCTTCTTCACGATTCTATAATACACAGATTTTTACATAGGGGAGCTTCTTCTCGATTCTATACACATTGGGAGATCTCATGATACACACACTACTGATTCACACCAGAAAAAGCACACACACACAGAGTAAAAAAAAAGATCGAGAATGGGACATCAGGAGAGGGAGAGCAGATCAGAAAAGGCCAAAAACAGGGAGAAGAAGATAAAAAATGGACTGAAAAATGGAAAGCGGACGATCGGAATAGTGAATTGGTGAGAGATTTGGTCCTTTTTCGAGCTTTTTCCGGCAACGAAATTTTCACCGGAATTGATTTTCGATCCGTCGTTTGATCGATCCAATCCCAGAAATTTCGAAATTTCTTCATTCCCCTTTGATTTCTTCGTTTCCCTTTGATTTCGAAATTTGACAATTTTTGCAAAATAAAATTGCAGCCACCATTAATATCATAAGCATTTTCATGGTTTTCATTTTTGCAGTAATATAATAATTTGTGTTTGTAACACCCCGTATTCAAGTACATATATTGGCATATTCAAGTACGTGTATTGGTCTTATTTATATGGAATTAATTTTATTTTATTTTATTTATACCGGAATTTGCCCGTCGATGGTTCCATACGAAGGTTATTGAATAAGCTTTCCAACGATATAAAGATTTCCAAAAACGGATAGGTTTCGGATATAATCGAGCACGTTCGAAACTATAAAACGGTGGCCGGAATATTGGGAATAGTAAATGTGCAGGAAAATTTCCTGCACACAAACTACTGAGG
>NC_061116.1:200175777-200177547 GCF_002878395.1 Capsicum annuum | reverse complement strand
GACTGGTGTACCCCGCTGGGTAGGGGGTGGTACGGACAGGACAGGTAAGGGTGGGAGGGTGGGGGGGTGGGAGGGGTATGCACAGCGGGGACCCTGAACCCGGAGGGTCGGCGCCGGAGGGTGGCGGGGAGCGGCGGTCGGCGCTGGAGGGTGGCGGGGAGCGGCGAAGGGGGTCGGCGCCGGGGACCGGAGGTCGGGGCCAGCGGTCGGGTCGGGTCGGCGCCGAAGGTCAGCGACGGCGCCGGGGACTGGGGACCGGTGCGAGAGAGAGGGAGAGAGGCTAGGGAGAGAGAGAGAGAGCCGTTAGAGAGAGAGATAGCCGTTAGGGCGGCGCCAGAGGTCGGCGCCGGGGGCCGGAGGTCGGGTCGGGTCGGCGCCAACGGTCGGCGACGGCGACGGGGGCCGGTGACCGGTGCGAGCGAGAGAGAGGGTAGGGAGAAAGAGAGAGAGCCGTTAGGAAGATAAATAAATGTCACAAAATCCAAAACAATTCAAGGAAAGTTGAAGAAGCAACAAGAACACTGGATTTTTAAGATACTTCATGGTTGGCTATATTAGGTGAAACATCAAGAATCTGTGTGCTTCCTTTCTTCAACTGTCACAGGGAAACCACCTTCCATTTTTGCAGTTATGTATGAAACAAACACCGGTTCCACCCCTTTTTCCGCCATCGGAATCACCTTGAACCGACGTAAAACACCAGCCACCACCCTCTTCATTTGCAAAAATGCCATTTCTTTTCCTAAACATATTCTTGGCCCTGCCTGAAACACGGGATATGTATACATGTCCTTAGCCACAAATGTCCAATTTCCCGTCGCTTCATCCTTATCTAACCACCTTTCTGGTCTGAAATTTGCCCAATCTTTTCCCCATATTTTCTCTACTCTTCCCATTGCATAGGGGTGGTAAGTTACCCTTGTCCCTTTTTTAACAAATGTGCCATCTGGTAAAACGTTGTCCTCTGTAGCTGCTTTAGTATCCATCGGAACTGGCGGATAAAATCGCATGCTTTCACAAAGTGAAGCATGTGTGTACATCATATCTTTCACTTCATCATACGCTGGACTTTCGGATTTCGCTTTAATTTCATTCAAGATATCATTTTCTACTTCTGGATGTTCGGAAAGCAACCAAAAGAACCATGTTAAAACAGCTGAAGTTGTGTCCCGGCCAGCTAATATAAAACTTATAACAATATCTGTGATAAATTCCTCGTCCTTATAGCCAACGCTCAAGAATCTTGATAACAGATCAATTGAATCCAACGATGATTTTTCGTTGAGTTCTCTTTGTTTTTCTTTAACGAGTTGTTTTGCAAATTGACGAACTTCATCCACAGCAATTCTGAATTTCTTCTCACTTCCAATATTGAACTTTCGCTTAAATTTCCAGAGAAAGGGGAAAATAGCATTGAATCTTTCACTGCTGAATCTAACAGAGTCTTCGAAAGCAACTGCGAATTTCGCTTGAGGGAGAGATGGTAACAGATAAGCAGGATCATAACCAAAAGCAATTTTACAGATGTTATCAAAAGCAAACCTTTTTAACACATCTTGAAAATCAAGAACTTTTTTTTCTTCAGCAGCAGTAACTAGAAGTGGAATCAGCCGTTCGATTAGTTCTGAAACAACAACAGTTTCAACGAATTTACGTAGAGATCTAGTGTTGAATTCATGGCTAGCAACTTGTCTTTGGTACTTCCAAATATCACCATCCACGTTGAAAATACCATCGCCAAGAAAATCAGCCATATTAGTTTTAAATATA
>NC_061116.1:200117865-200175677 GCF_002878395.1 Capsicum annuum | reverse complement strand
TGAAAATACCATCGCCAAGAAAATCAGCCATATTAGTTTTAAATATATCACCTTTTTGGTAAATATGAAAATGAGTTTTGAGGATGTGTTGAACATTGGATGGATTAGCCGTGAATATTTGGCGAAAACCGAATGGGCGAATGAGAGTGAAAGTAAGATTAGACGTGGATTGAATGACATCGGAAGTCCATTGAATTCTACGTTTTTTGTTTGCTAAGATTGAGAAATAGGAACCAATAATGGGATAAGATTTTGGGATTTTGGTTGAGTTGGATTGGAAAAGATTGATGAAGAAGAGGAAGATGAAAGGAATGAGGAAAAGGAGTAAAGAAGTAGAAAACTCCAAATCTAACATCATCTCTGGTTTCTTGCTTTTTAATTTAGAGTAAAGATGACTGACTACTCTCACATGGCCATTGGCCCTATTTATTAACCCTTTTTGAGTCTTCTTGACTACAGGAGATAGATTCTCTCATCACGTGCATAAATCTTAAATATAGTACAATAATTTAGACTAAGGATGGTTGTTGCGTTTGTTCGGTTTGATTGTTGAATATCGATTTAATTTTTTGATTTTTGAATTGATGAAAATGACAATCATAATTAAACTAAAATTATTTTGGTTTGGTTCGTTTTTACAAATTCGGTGCGGTTATTTCGAATTTTTATTTCGATTTTAACGATTAAAATAGTGAGCATTTAAAATTGATGATTTTTCTAGAAAAATAATCATTTTTTCAAATCTATTTTAATTCTCAAATATAATTAATTCAACACGCATGAAATAACCATAAATATCAACCTCGTTGAGTCATCGCTGTTGGCGTGACGGTAGTGGCCGCACTTGGCAGCGACTGCCGATGACAGTGACGAACTGAGCAAACAACTGTCGACTGCCATTGACGATGTTGAACTTTCAAATGAACTGACAATTGAGCGTCGTTGCAGCCTTCAAGTTAATGTTAGGCGCTAAAGCAAAGCACTATATTAGGATTTAGGGTTACTAAATGATTATAATTTATATATTTATATGTTATATCAGATTATATTATATTTTAGTATATTTACATATATAATAAAATATATATATATATATATATATAAATTATAATATATTATTTATATAATTTTGGTTTTTCGGTTTGTCCAATTTTATTTTTTTTGAAAATCCAAACACCAAACCATTTAATCAAATTTCTAAAATTTGAAACCGAAACCAATCCAAAAAATCAAACTAAAATTAAATTTCGATTTAATTTTTTGGTTTTCTCGATTTAAACCAAAATATGTCCAACCCTAGTTGTTGCTACATCTTGAATTACTATATTGCACTAGTAAAATGATCCGCGCTTGATATAATAATAATATTTTTATGAAATATGTAAAATTTATAATATTCAAGTTTAAAGAATATGTTAAGATTTCTTTTTTATTTTCAAATGCAAAGAAATTTAATTTAATGCGTTAAATCCATTACATTATTTAGAGTTTGCTTCATTAGATGATATGGACATACCATAAGAATTAGCTTAGTGTACGTGCGTTGTATGTGCATACAACATTAATAAATAAATAATATATCTTATTTTTATTTATCACAACTTTTTGCACTTTAAACATAAAATAATTTTAAGGGTCACTTAAAATACTTAGTAGTACATTTTATTTAAATACTCAAACTATGATTTGTTCTAATCGAGAATAACCTAGACACATATATTGTATTTATTCTCAAACGTCTATTAAATATTAAAGTTAACCACGTAAAATTTGTCACCTTCTTTAAAGCAGGGCTAAGATTTTACAACTTGTTGAAGTTAAATGAGATGACAAACTTTGAGTAGGAATTACCTTAGGAACACTTAATCATGTGTTCGGATGCTCAATTAAAATAAATTAAACTGTGAGATTTAAACATTTGAATTTGAATACACTTGTACTGAATAGTTAAAGTCCTAACCTAGAATTGTTAAGGATTGTTAACTGATTGTTGAAAATCGATAACAACAATCTTATTGATTTAGTTATCGATTTAACATGTTTACAAATTGATAGCCGATAAACCTAATTAACTTATACAAAATCAAACCAAATCATCTGATAGCACCCCCTAACCAAGATCATGTTTTCTTCTTCTTACTTTTGTTACATTTTGATGCGTTTGAGACCACCAAGGTGGTAAAAATTCTATTAAATTAAATATTCTGAAATCATGTCATAGATAAAGAGATGGGTTCTTGGTCCTGGACGAATATTTAAGTCCTGAAGACATTAGTCCCTTCAGGTTCAGGGACATCCGCTAAAGAAACAAAAAATTCTTATGACATTCTTTCTATTACCAATACTTCAACATCTTGACTATTCTATCTTTTATTAATTATCTGCCACCCCGATACCACAATTACTGAGTTAACCTATTTAGTAATACTTAAAATAGAATACTTAATCATATAAAAACAAAGTACAAAAAATAAGTACATATCATCTTTTTAATTTATTTAAATCCTAATTCTTTATTATTTTCATTAATTTAATTTACTATTTGTTAGCTCATGCTTTGGATAGAGTTATGTCAATTCAATAAAGTTGGTCTAAAGTTAAAATATATATATACATATTTTAAAATTCTTAAACTAATTTCATAAAATTCATACAATAGTGAAGCACAAAAGAAGCCCCTAGTGCTTTGGTCCAGTGGTAAGTGAATTAGACGCATGCCACGGTTTTGAATTCTTAAATAAAAGTTCTGTATTTGAATTTACAAGTATGGAGAGACGAATTCATTATTCACTGAAGTTCGAAGTTTATATCGCTTGCGTTCAGTTTTTTTTTAAATTAGATAAAGATAAGACATATAAAAACATGTTTTTTTGTTATAGGTCAATTAAACATGACAAAAATAACTAATTCAGAAAATCTGAAATTGCAATTAAACAATGAAATTTTAAATAATTTCACGATCATACATGTCTAATATTTGTATGTTAATTGAAGATATTAATTGTATCTAAAGACATGAACCTCTAACTGACATTAAAAATTCATTGATGTTCTCTGAGCGTCATGGATTTTGGAGTTTGGATAGTGAATTAATAAGTGTGGTGAAGCTATTACTGACGTTAAGTGCATAGTTAATTTGAATTTTTTCATTAAACAATTTAGTAAATGTCTATTCTATCTTTTCCACAATTCAATTTCTCAACGGTACACTTTTCTCACAACCTCAATCGCCATACAAATGCCCATATTCAATATTCCGTTGAAAATTTTGAACCAAAACAAAATAATATCATCCCCGAAGTCATGAGGCCATATTTTTTAAAGAAAAAAAATCGACGACATAAATCATAAGAAGGAAAAAAAATCCTACCAACATTTGTTTTCCAAAAATTAAAAATAGGCATCTAATTTCTTCGTATAATTTTATTTTATCAAGGTTCTTTTCATACAATATAACTATCTTATGAGGATTTTCTCAAACCTATATTTCAGGAGTCTCCCTGATTCTTGATTCGACTTCAAACTTAATTAGTAGTCTCAAATAAAAAGAGTTGATTATATATTCAACTATAATTCCAACAAAAAATATTGCAAAATATAATTAAATAACATAATAAAAACAAAGTCATAGTTAAACAAAGAATAGATAAATCTTTGATTTTTTGACCACTTAATTCAACGACAACATACTTATTTCTTACAATTTTCGATCAAAAATATTTAATTGAAAAAGAAACATGATAAATTATCAAAAAGGAGAATTCACTGTTAAGAAATAAAAAATGACAACAATGGATGTAAAACAAAAAGAAAGTGAAAAGACAACTTGAATCCATATCAAAATAAGAAGAAAAAAAAAATAAAGAAGAGGGTATGTCACTTGAAAATTTTGATTCAAAATATAACTTAAATAAAATTGTAGAAATTCTTTTATAAATAAAGTAAAATTCCAAAATTTTAAAGTGTTGTGATTTCTTATCTAAATTAAATAGCTCAACCTAATGAATAAAACTTTACCCAAATAAAATACGTACACCAAGGAAAACAATAACTATAAAACTTGAGTTTTAAGGGGAAGAAACTTTTAGGTTATATAAACTAAATTTTTTATTCAAAAATTTCACAATCTTTTAGTTGTCCATTAGGATACAATTAGAGTACTATTAAACGGGTGTTAATTTTCATACAAATACTACAAAAAAATGTATCCTTGTGTGCTCAATTAATTGAATTATTAAAGATTTATTTAAGATAAAAAATTTAGTCCTAAATTTTAGGTACATAATTCAAATAAGAAATGACTTAATAACTAAATTTACTAAGTTTTAACTTTTAAAAACTCAAAAAAAAAAAGTAAAAAGATAATTTTATCTAAAACAGAGTCTTTTAATGAAAGGCAAAAAGTAAAAATCACTTTTTTAATGGTATTCACACTTTTAATATATTATAAACTATAAATATAAATATAGATATAGATTATAGATTATAGATATAGATATAGATTATAAATTATAGATATATATTCATACGCCACAAATGTTTATTCAATCACTTAACACAATTTAAATTTTAAAAAATCACATACTTAAATTATGGTAAGTTCAAAATATATAAAAAATTATTGAAGAGAGGATTTTATAAGGAAAAATTACACAAAACTACAAACCCAAGAGATATTATTACCAAAATTTCTTAACTTTTAAACAATTACTTAAAATCTCGGATTTAATATTTTACTCTTAATACATATGAACAAACCCTCATCCTACTTTTACTCCACAATTAACGCATGTAATTTATTTTTTTATTCAAAAATTTCATATCCTAAAATCTCTCTAAGATTTTCATCAATTGAGACAACTTTCATCTTTGTTACTGCAACTTCTTCACCAATTTCATTATCTTTTTTGATCCTTTTGTCAATTTTAATTTTTTTTCAAATTTTAAGTCAATACCCATTTATGGAAAGAGGAGAAATTGAACAATCAGTTGTTAAATTTTTTACGAGAACGATCAAAGTAATGGTGATGGTGAGAATGAACGACGGGGAGAGTGGGGTAGCCAAGATGGCAGTGATGATGAGGACTAATGAAGGAGGGGGTGGGGTAGCCAAGGTGGCGGTAATGGTGCGGACGAACGACGGTGGGGATGGTGGTGGTGGATTATATGTATCAATCATAAATATCAAGGCATATACATATGTATCAATCATATTATCAAATAAAGGAATTTAATACATATATAGATACATATCAAGAACTTGAGTACCCTTTTCATAAATTTAAGGATGATGCATATGTTTTTTAATTATTTAATGGTTTCACCACCCTCATTTAGTTTGGATATTTTTCAATTGATACATATGATATTTTATTTAATTCCATGATACATTTTATATGTGCACCATTGATACATTTTATCCCGTGAGAAAGACACGTGTAACATTGATGTAATAGAATTAAAATTATGTAGTGATGTTGTTAATCAGTTATCAAAACTATATACATTACCAATATGATACATTTGTTGTTGGAATACGGGTGATACATATCATGAATTTTTTGTGATAGTGATTCATATTTTTTATTTATTTAAGCATGTTTGATACATTTAACATATGTTTGACATATGTAAATTATTTATTTTTGTGTGAGATTGAATTTCTAATAGGTATTTAGTAATTTTACCAAATGTATCTTATGATACATATGAAACCAGATGTATCATTATGATACATTTAGAACAAGATATATTTATACCACGATTTGCGTCTAATTATATTCTTTGTAATAATTGAAAATTAGTTACTTCATTATTTAACTAACTACTCAATTACAAATGTATCACAATATATATGTATCAAGGCTAAAGATATGTATCACAAAAATCCAAATTCGGCATATCTTATAATTTAATAAAGTTATGGTAAAAAGTGTTACAACCCATTAAACATCCAAGATTTATCTATATTGCTCATTTTATAATAAGAGAAAGACTTCATAATAAGACCAAATATGCATAAACCCCTGCAAATAATATTCTTGAATTTAACTAATTAATAGTAGCAAAAAATTACTATCATTAAATAAAGCTCACTTCAAGTAAAAAAAACTCATATTAATTTATCAAAGAAGTAGGAAAAACTTAAATTACTTTCTTAAAAAATATGCACTATATATGTGTGTGAAAACACAGGTCACACATCAACATAGAAATTTTAAGGAGCATTTTTTTTATCGTTGATGATGTCATTGCAATTCTCTCGAAAATGATAATTGTCTCTGATTATTTTGTCTCTATAACTACCATAATTTCATCGATTTCGCAATTTTCTCAATTTGTTAAATCTGATTCATCTTTCTTCTTCATCCCTACAAAAACAAATTAAGATTATACTTATAAGAAATTATTAGTTACTCTAAAAAGCCTGAATGAACTTTTTCAACCTTAAACACCTAAAATTAATTTTTATAATTTTCAATAAACCAAAATTAAAACAAAGAAATTAAAAGAATATTCTTACCATTTAAGTATGTACTCATAAGTTGATTGGTAATTATATAAGTGAAACAATCTCTTGCGTGTATATATATATATATATATATATATATATTTTCCTAGGATGTAGAAAGAAAGGAACTTTAAGAAAAATCGTTTTCGTTTTATATGGTTAAAATAATCAAAACATGATTATTTCCTTTTTCTATTTATTTTTATCGACATAATTAAGAATCTAATTGTATGAATATCTCATTTAATTTTATCTTAATTTTTCTTTTTGCCCATTTTAAATATTTTTTTGTTTCCTTGCTTCCATATAGGTTCATTTTCTTTAAAAATGAATTGTCAAATCCCATTTTGCTTTTTCTTTTTCTTTAACTTCCCAATAAGAAAGATAAGGAAAAAAGATACTCATTCCGTTTAATGTTAATTGTTCACTTTTAATTTTGCATGCTATTATAAATAAGAAAAATATTTTACTAATTTACTTTTTAAATTACTTTCTTATAACTTTACAAACTTATTTTTACACTTTCAAAAAGTATTAATTGCAAGAGTAAAATAATTTTTTTTAATTAATATTATCTTGATTTAATAAGTGAATAAGTAATTTAGATAAGGTAATCAATTAATATAAGATGGAGGGAATGATATTTTAAAGAGTTTGATAAAAATAACAAAAAGAATACTTAAAAAATAGTGCATAATTGTTGACTATGAAGATGTATAGATATTATTATTTATTCACTTTTATTAGGATATGAACAAATCAAATAATTTAACTTAAAAATAAATTATCATGAATATTGATCATTAATTTCAACGGATTTTCTTTTGATCTGTCTATTGATTTGGAGCATGTCTTCTTCTGGTTAGTTGCCACCTCTCTTTTTCATTATTTTACCAAATGCTTTTCGTCCTTTTACTTGTTATGCATATGGTTAAGTTGATAATTATGTTGTGTTGAAGATAAATTCTTTGAACAAATAATCTAAAATTCAAATAAGAATTTGAATTTGGTGAAAGATAATATTATATGGGAAAGATAATATTATATGGGATCTTCCACCAAAAATAATTATATTTTGATATGCCGTCAAAGAAATTTATCGAGTGAAGCAATTCAAGAATAAAAATAAAGAAAAAATGAAGACGAAAGCATAAATAGATACATAATTTAATGTTAAATTCAATATTTATCAAAAAAATAAAATAAAAAAGAATGAAACTTTTCTTTTCTTTGCAATAAAAATCTTTACTTATACTTATTAAATTTCATAAGAAAATTTTAAAGTGACACAATATCACATCCATGAACAAATCTAATAGAAGAAGTATAAACTGAAAAAGATTAAAGACATAAGAGTAGAAAAAACTTATGAATTTAGTGAGTGAGTATAATTACCTTAGAAGAAATATATTCAATGTTGAAGTAAATATTATCAAGCGTGTCACCTACTCGAAGCAAATGACATAGCACAAATATTAAAAATTAGCAAATAATACTAACTAATAAATAATTGTGGGACTTAAAAATCTAAACTTTTAATAAAAATTTTGTGTTTAAGAAGCTAAAAAATCTAAATTGTATGTTTTTACAACGTGTAAAGTATAGTGTTATGTTGATTTCTAATAGTTATATATGTAAAAATTAACAGAGAAAGTGCAATTTCTGAAAGTGATAGTTACTGCATGGTCACTCAAATCTGATCAACTAATTGATTAATTTGGTGTTGATAGACAGAGAGGTATCAAAGGCTATGAATTCATGTCAATAGAAGCCTAGCCAATTAATTTTAGTGTTTTTGTCTTTTTTCTTGACAAAAAGGAATGTACATAGTGTCTAGACAGCTCGAGGCTAATTTATTTGCATGCCTGGGAGTTTAGATAATTTATATGAATATTTGTTGATTTGTTTAAGAAATGAAAAACGACAATATTCTTATAGTATTTTATTCTGTACTATAGAATATACTGGATGGGTAAGAAACTACAAGTTTGTTCTAATCTATTTCCTAGACGTGGATGAGAAACAAAAAACGTTTGTAACTTTCTTTCATTTCAATGTTTCATGTGAGATGGTGAAGCAATATCATTAATGATCTGATTTAAAATTTTGTTATAAAGCTTACCCTTTAAGCTCTGCATTCTAGGATGTTAAAACATTTACTTGCTTTAAAATAAAATTCTTATTTTGAAAATTCTATAACAGACTTGGTCAGCTCTTATAGTATTAAGTTTATATAGTATGATGGATGAAATGCTATTATAAAATTAAGAAGACATAATTTCTTAGATTGATGAGTTTCAAAGATCATATGGTGGCGCTGAACAAGTATAACTCAACTTGCTCAGAAGTTTCAGAAAAATTATGCATGATTTCTATTGTTGTATTTTTTGTTATTCCTAGATTTCACACTATATATTCATTTTTTTGATTGCAGAGATGAAACCTACCAACAGACTCCTCCACGATAAGAACAATAGCCCACTATCAATCAAATTAACCTTCTTCGTAGAAAGAAAAATGATTAATATCATACAAATAAAGGGTTATTCACACTACTCTAATTTGTTGATTTTGAACTATACAACTTGATTCCTCAATGGATTTACATAATATGAAGCGTTGGTATGTTGTGAATGCTTGATCGACTTCATATATAGTACTACTTCCGTTGATATGTTGTGCATATTTGATCATTTTGATAGCATATTACTTATAATTGAAACAAGTACACTGATAAAGCAGATGAGAGTAAGCAGTACTAGGGCTGTGAAAAAATCGAATTGACTGATAAATCGAACCGATAAAAATGTTATTGGGTTATTGGTATTGGGTTATCAGGTTAACGGTTTTTTATTGGTTTTATAAAAAATTTTATTGGGTAAACGGTTCGGTATCGATTTTAGCTTATTGGATTATCGGTTAAACCGATAATGCAATAAGGATACACTAAGTTATTGTTTTATCCGTATTTATGTTATATATATAAATCTCTCTCTATATATATAGAGAGAGACAGAGAGATATAGATATGTGTATGTATATAGATTATATGCACTACTAATTCATAATTTAGTGATTCACAAAGTATTAACCTATTTAGGGTAACAAAGGCATCACAATATAAAGTTCGGCTATTACCGTAATGAAAAGCTTGAAGCATTTAAAGCTTCCAACAATTAGGATTCAATTTTTTTCCTAACTAACATTCAGTTCAAGTTTTAAGATTCTTGTAAACTAAAATGCATTGCGTAAGTTTTGGCGGTAATTAAGATTTCATTTTTGTATGTTAGTTGTTGCTATTTCTATTTTATAAGTATTTTCTTATTGATTAAATCGAAAATGAACCGTTAAGGACCAAAAATCAATAAATCGAAATCGATAAGAAGATAGGATACGGGGGGAGTTTCCATGTGTTCTGACTAAAAGCAAGATGGTGAATAGCCAATGAACTACGACCTACGAAGAGATAAGATATAGGACCTATTTGGGCACATATTTTTTAGGGAAAAGGGTCAAATATACCCTTCTACTTTCATTAATTGGCTAACTTTGTCCTTTGTTGTATTATGGGGTTATTTATATCCTCACTGTTAACAAACTTGTCAAATGTACCCTTCAACTCAACACTTTCACATTAATAGCAAAACTGCCCCTTTAAAATTGAAATCACCATTACAAATGGAAAGAGTTAAGTTGTAATGAATATATTTGGTGAATCGTTTGACGAATAAACATACATATTTTCGCGAAAATATGTATGCTGCTAACTTCTTTATAAGTTCTTATTCAAAGAAGGTAACATCCGAGGACAATTTTCAGGTGAATACTCAACTAAAGGAAGTGAAGAAAGTGAGCAAAATTCATCCAATATTCAGTTTATTTGAAACGAAGAGGAAGAAGAAGGCAACTACTAGGCCTGAATTCTCGAGGTATATTCAGTATGTTAGAGAAGGAGGTTTTCGTGATATGTTGCAAACTACTTCCTCCAAAACCAACAATATGGCTGCAGTAATGTAATTAAAATTTTGATTCTTCAAAATATATAATAAAATAGTCATATGTATTATATTTTTCAGATTCTGATTTGAATGTCATAGCACACTACAAAATGAACAAAAGTTCTATATTTCTTTTTATATAGCACTTTCTTTTTAGTCTATTTTAAAAAAAAAAATATATACATCTTAATTATATTGAAAATCTTCAATCTAAACCTTTTTTGAGCATTGGGTTGAGAATTTTATGCACTAAGCGGACTGAAATATTAGGATCCACAATATGCATCACATCATCAGCGTATAGGTGTTTATTGGTTTTGTGCAAAAATATGAATGTTTTTTCGTCAAACAATTCACCAAATAGCACCAAATATATTCATTACAACTTAACTCTATCCATTTGTAATGGGTGATTTCAATTTTAAAGGAGCAGTTTTAGTATTAATGTGAAAAGTGTTAAGTTGAAGGGTATATTTGACAAGTTTGTTAACAATGAGGGTATAAATAACCTCATAATACAACAAAGGGCAAAGTTAGCCAATTAATGAAAGTAGAGGGGTATATTTAACCCTTTTTCCTATTTTTTAAGTAGTTTTACGGAAAAATCTTAACAAATAACGTTTGGCCATACAATTTATCACTATCTGACAAATATTTTTGATAAATAATTTAAATTTTCAAATGCTAAAAAATACAATATTTGGGTCAAATTTTATTTTTCGTAAACTTTTAAAAGTGAAATATGTTTTTCAGATATTATGACTAAATATATGGTGAAACTTCACCCGAATGACTTGACAAAATATTTGAAAATGTATGGCCAAATGCTAGCTTATTTTTTACTTCCTAGGATATTGAAGAGAAATGACATAAAGTCGTCACTGAAATTTTGAATTTGTAAAAAGACACTTAAAATTTAGTATAAACTACACAAATTCTTTAGTAAGTGAAAGTAATTACATAAAATCCCTTCAGCCTTTCTCTCTCCCGATTTTGAGAAAGATACTCATACATCTGGTCAACCCTCATACATTGTTGGAATGTATGATAAAGTTGATTAGGCTATATTTAAGGAAAGATAAATCTGATAATATCAATCTGTTCCTTAATTCACGCCATTAATTACTCAACATTTAGTGGTGTATTATTAAATATAGTAACTTAAATTTAAATTAAAAAATTATATTAAACATCATATTAAATTTTCTTCTTTGTTGAATTACATTCAATGAAAAAAAATCTTCTACTGCTTTCTTCAGTTCTCAAAAAAATCAATATGAACATAAATAGTGCTGCTAATACATATTTTAATAGAAATTGCAGTTGTCGTATTATAGTTGTTAAGTTTTGTTATTTTTTTCTGATATGTATTGTATTATATTATACGTTGAATAAATATGGGACATTTGATTGGTATGGATTTTAAAGAAGTTTGTTTTTTAATGTGTTACTGCGGTTAATGTAATTACTATTGTATTGGTTGTTCCTATACATTATAAAATGTGTAAAAATCTGGTATACTAATGTATAATGACTCATCATACATATAGACTTATGTATGATGAAATATTTTGACATGATATCTATAGCATCGTACAATATTTTCGTGAGAAATTTTTCTTTTACAGCTATCATTGTAATGTTTTATGCTATAGTAATATACATGTAGTGAAACATTTGTATGGATCAACAAATTCAATGTTACAATATCTTTATACAATATAGATTCATGTATAAGGATACCAAATTTTAGAACATTATTAAACATGTATGTGTAAACCTTATACAATTAATAATATAGTAGTAATACATTTATAATGAAATCTTATACATAGAATCATACTGCCAAAACAAATAAAAGACAACCTCATACAACAGTTTCACATGTATGTATAAACCTTATACAAGTAATAAATATAAGCTAATACTGTTTCACATGTATACGAACACCTTAAACAATTCACTATATAATCTTAACAACTGTATAATAAAATCTTATACATAAAATAGTGCTGCTAATACATATTTCAATGATAACTAAACCTTCGGCAAACGTGGTCGCCCAGAATCATCAACCTCTTTCTTACTTGACGATTTTAGAGCTTTTTTGTTTGAACTTGAAAAGACAACTTCCCTCAATTTCTTCATTGTTACTAGATCATTTCGGTGCTTCGAACGATTCTCTGCGAAACTGAATTTTTCATAATCAAAAGAACCAAGAACAAAATCAACAATGGGAATAACAATATGCCACCATTAAATGAAGAAGATTCAACTTAATTCGTTTTAGATGAAATTCAGATAAGCGTATATTCTCGGATTCAGAGAAGCATATATTAGATGAAATTGCATTTTTTTTATGATTTTTTGATGAAAATGGAGAATATTTTGACGATTTTGGATGGAGAAAAGATAATCTTGGACGGAGAAGATTTTGTTGATTTTGGATGGAGAAAAGGGAGAAGATTTTTTTTGGAGAGAGATTATTATAAATCAAAATTTGTGGGTGTGGAGAGATAATAAAGAGGTTTAATATAGATAGATAATTGGAGAGATAAGGTAGCAAGAATTTAGGAGAAAAATATGGAGATATTTGGGATGTATAAGAAGGAAGAGAGAGAAAGTAAAAGGTGAACTACGAGTGGAAGCCAACACTATGTAAAGTGTGTGATAAGAATGGTCATTCAACTGATAAATATAGGAAGAAGAAAAAGGAAGGAGATGAAGGCAAGAGTAAGGTATAAGAAGTAGATCAACAAGGTCAAGAAGATGCTCAACCAACAATCACTAAATCTCCTCAAGCAAGCACAGCGAAGGTGAATCAACAAGGTGCTCAACAGATGCGGGAAAAATTGAAGGAACATGGAGGTAGGTTTGTTCGAAATATGGTCACTAAGACATATTAAACCAACCAACAAAGGACTAAGTCATCAGATACAACTGCTTGGACTACTCTTCAGCGAACAAGGAGAGGTCAAGCAAAGCAGCAGCAACAAGTAGAGCATTCCAATACTTTTCAGGCACTGCATAGGTTGGAAAATCTTAATAAAGATAACAGTAATCCTAGTAAAAGTGTGGGTGGACTGCCTATTCCCATATCTGGGAATGAATAGTTGTCTTTGTTGGAATGTTCGAGGGCTCAATGGCCCTAATAAGCAAAAGGAAGTAAAGTTCCTCTGTAATAATGAAAATATGGGGGTAGTAGAATTACTGGAGGAGAAGATAAAAATTAATAACATTGATCAGGTAGCTCAGAAGATGTTTGGAGGATGGCACTTTGTCACAAATCTTGACTCTCACTATCATGGGAGAATTTGGATAACTTGGAGACCAGACTATTTCAATATAAGTGTCATTGAAACAACGGCACAACTGATAACATGTGCAGTGAAGAACATCCGTATGCAGACAACATTCATTATGACTACGATTTATGCTTATAACACCAGAGAGGGATGACGAGAATTATGGAATGATCTTGTGACTTTCAGCTTGAATTGTCAGTCACCTTGGGTAATCTTAGGAGATTTTAACTCAGTTTTTAATGTGGATGACAGAATTGGGGGGAACCTAGTGTTCTGGACTGAAATAGAGGATTTCCAGCAATGTGTGAATACTTTGGGGTTCATGGAAATGCCTTTTCAAGGCCAAAAATACACTTGGAATGATAAAAGTGGGGGTCAGAAGATCTTCTCAAAAATCGACAGAGTCTTTATAAACAATGAGTGGTTGATAACTATGGCTACTGGGTTAGTTAAATATTTGCCTGAGAATATCAGGGATCATTGTCCCATTAAGCTGCCATTATCTACGGGGGGTCAACAACTAGGAAGTCATTTCAGTATTGCAAGGTCTGGTCAACTTATCCACTGTTTAAGGTGAAGGTTAAAGAAGTACGGGAGACATATGTAAAGGGTTGTAAGATGAAGCAAGTTACTAGCAAATTAAAATTACTAAAGAAAAGGCTGAAGGAGTTGAACTCTCAAGCTTTTAGGAGTATTGTTACAGAGTCTCAATGTTACGACCCAAAATAGGATCATGATCGGTGCTAAGGAGTTTAGGACTCCAAAGCTAGCCTCGTCAAAATTCTACGAAAAATCGGGCAGAGTTTCCCCTGTTTTTCGGCCTAACAAGAAAATTCTCTGTCTTAAATCAATAGCACCACAACCAACACATCAATCACACTAACACAATCCATCACAAACCATCAACAAGTCACCAACACCACCAATAACAACATAATATCCATCTCCAAAACATGAGAGGGAGTTCAATACTCCACAAGTGCAAAATAATAAAAGAATACTCAAAACTCTAAAGACATGACTATGGAGCGACTCTAAGAGTTTGCAAGAAACAGAACATAACAAATAAATAAACTCTTGCCCACGCGAACAAATGCGGGGCTTACCAGGAAAATGCTACCTCGAGCTCTCTAGCTAACGTAATCCTCGCCGTCACCTGCGTTCTCTGAAAAATAATAGCGGGGAGTGAGACGCTAGCTTAGTGAGTAATAACACTTAACAACAACCATTTTAATAGGACAAGTCGTAAAACCTCATGAAATAATGCTCTTTCAGAAAACAATAGCAATAAACAATATAATTTGCTTCATGTAAGCAGAGTGAATCAATAGTTCAGTAATAAACATAAAAAGCATCATATCATATCATATCAAATATACATATTTGGGAGGTTTCCAAGAATGAATCATGTAATCAGTGTGACATTCTTCTTTATTAAGAATAGCCCATAACAGTGGACCCCTTATAAAGGAGTCAAATATCATATCAGTATCAGTATGCTAGTTCTACCTTTCCACTAGCGAGGGTTGTAACATTCATCAGTAAATACAAGGTGTACCAGGTCTAATGATCCCATCGTTAATTACGGGATTCAATCAAGGTCCACTCCCATTCATAAATTCTATAAAAACAATAGGATATTCATATGAAAATATCTTTCAGAATAGAACATAACTTTAAAATTCATATCAATAATAATACATGTAAACTTGAATAAAACATATATCAAAAATACTTATTTCTCATGTAAGTAAAGAATATTCACAATAGTAATATCATATCTCAAATAACCATATCAATATCATATTAAGTAACGAACTTGTCCCACGTGCAAATTTTCAATGCATTCAATAACTCTTGTTTTCATAAAAACATGATATAAATATGCAATTTAAGAAACATAAATTGTGGTAAGATTACTACTCACAGTGCTCTTGTCGAAATATTAATTTTGTCACCTCGAATGATTCGTATCACTTTCTTGGATCAAACCTATAATCACATCATATCTATTCTCGTGTTAATTCTCTTATTTAGGCTAACCTCATGATAAAATTAGATAAACCAACCCTCACGGTTTCATGCTAACTTTCAATTCATCAAACTTTATTTTCAAAACAACACCATATTATCCAAAATTCTTGTCTTTAGGACCTAAATTTCAATACCCAAAATAAATTACCTAGACCAAAAATCATGATAAAGATGTAGAAAAAGATTTATCTTAAATCCGACAGAAATCTCCAAACAATTAACTTCTTCTTCTTCTTCTTTCCTTGATTTTTCTTCTCCAAAAGAGCACCAAAAGATTGAATTGTCGTTTCTTTGCTTGTTAAAGAATTACAGGTTGTATATATATACATTTTTTTCTCGTTTCACGAGTGGCTGTGCAGCCACTAATTGGCCTCAAACAATAATTAATATCCTTATCTCCTAATGGACAATGGCCTAACTATTCCTTTCCTTGCTTTGCTTGGTTGGGGTTGAGTAATGGGCAAAAACATATTCCTTATCTTTCTTTCTAATTGAAAGATGGCTTGCCCGCTTTTCTTTTTTTTCTTCTTGGTGGATGGATTCCCTTTTCTTTAGTTTATTCTATTTAACATGGGATATTACACTCAAGACGATAGGGAAGCTATGTTTCAGGCTTAAAAATTACTGCAACATAGCCCCCAAATTGTACTCTACCAAGCAGATGAATTAGAGAAGTATCGAAAATTCAGGATATCATCATATAAGGTAGAGATGTTCCTCCAACAGAAGAGTAAGGCGAGCTGGATAAAACTTGGAGATGATAACAATAAATATTTTTTTCTGTCATAAAACATAGAAGCCTACTACAAGCTACAACACAACTGAGTTGTGAAGCTGGTCAGTGGAAATATGATCCAGAGATGATAGCAACCATCATTATTGATTACTATTAGGTAACAAGGGCATGGTCAGACTACAAGCTTTTAATAGCTTCCTGAAGAATGGATCATGTCTTAATTTAAATCAGCAGGTTGAACTTATTAAATCATGCACAACTAAGGATGTAAAAGCTGCTATGTTCTGAATTGGCAGTAATAAAAGCCCTGGCCCAAATGGTTATGAGAGTAGTTTCTTCAAGGCTGCCTGGGAGATAGTAGGAACTGATGTAACAGATGTTATACTTGAATTTTTCAGTAATAAGGAGTTGTTAATGCAGATTAATACCACTAATATTGCTCTAATTCCAAAGGTTACAACTCCTGAATTTTCCAGCCAATTCAGGCCCATATCTTATTGCAATATGCTCTGCAAGTGTATCTCAAAGATGATATGTTCTAGACTGGGGAATGTTATTAGTGGTATAGTGGCAGATAACCAATCTGCCTTTATGATAGGTAGATCTATGATACATAACATACTCGTGTGTAATGAATTATTGAGACATTATGGGAGAAAGACCACATCAAGATGTTTGCTGAAAATAGACCTTAAAAAGGCTTATGACATGGTAAGATGGAAATTTTTGGATCAAGCACTAAGAGGTTATGGTTTTTTTGAAAGTTTTACTCAAATGGTCATGCTTTGTGTTTTATCTCCTTACTTTACTGTCAAAGTGAATGGAGTAGGACACGAATTCTTTGTAGGAAAGAGGTGACTTCGGCAAGGGGATCCCATGTCTCTGTTGATATTTGTTTTGGCAATGGAGTACCTTACTAGGATATTGAAGTGTATGAGTCAGCTGCCTGAGTTTCAGTATCATCCCATGTGTCAACAACTTGAGTTAACTCACTTGATATTTGCAGACGACATGATGATCTTCTGTAAAGGCGATATTAATTCAGTTATTAAAGTTATGGAGCATTATCCCACTTCTAATTAGTCACAGGGCTCGAGGCAAATACTGAAAAATCTAGCATCTTCTTAGTTGGTACAAATGATAATACCAAAGAGCAACTTCTTGCCTTGACAGGTTTTTCCCAGGGGCAATTTCTAAATAGGTACCTTGGACTTCCTTTATCATCAAAGAAGTGGAAGAAGGTGGAATGTCAGTAGTTGATAGATAAGATTACACATAGAATTAGCTCTGGTCATGCCAAAGTGTTGTCTTATGCAGGTAGACTTCAAGTGGTGAATGCAGTCCTGTTTTTAATACATAATTTTTGGGGTTCTGTCTTTATTCTTCCCTAAAGTGTGCTCAGAGAGGTTGATAAAATCTATAGGGACTATTTGTGGGGGTGTGAAGAGGAGAAGCAAAAAATACCACTAGTAGCATGGGAAAAGATTTGTTGGCCAAAGAAGGCAGGAGGTTTAAATGTGAAGAATTGTAGAAGCTGGAATATTGCCTCAGTAGGCAAACTATTGTGGCAATTATCAGGAAAACAAGACTCATTATGGGTCAGGTGGGTACATGGATTGTATATAAGGAATGGTGATTCAATTTGGTCTCACAACCCTCCAGCAGATTGTAGCTGGTATTGGAAGAAAATTAATGCACTTAAGGTAGACATGGCTCAATGGTATACACAAGGCAGATACACATTGACACACTTCGGTCATTATTCAATAACTGTTAGTTACATGGCAATGTTGGGTACTCTGACCAGGCTAAGAATTGCCGATCTTGTTTGGACTTCTGTGGCTCAGCCAAGACATAGAATGATCACATGGCTAGCTGTGCATGGTAGATTACTAACGAAGGCAAGATTGATGCATCTGCATA
The DNA here is from genome assembly GCF_002878395.1 of Capsicum annuum. Lineage (NCBI taxonomy): Eukaryota > Viridiplantae > Streptophyta > Magnoliopsida > Solanales > Solanaceae > Capsicum > Capsicum annuum. Next base: position 200,157,170 of record NC_061116.1, on the reverse strand, counting down.
TACATGTGGACCATACTGAGTGTTGTTTATGTGATAGTCAAAGAATTAAAATATCTGTACACTTATTTGCACAATGTGAGTGGATGGACAGATTGAGGACTGATCTGCAATCATGGGCAGGCATCTTGTTCCACAAAGGAGAGGTGAGACAGGTACTAGAAGTGATCCAAAGGAAGCACTAGAAATAATTTTATAAAGAAGTGGTTGCAGCTTTATGGAGTGCTATCATCTATCATACATGAAGAGCAAGAAATTGAAAACTCCATAGAGGCGTTACTATTGGAAGTGATTCTGCTCTAGTACAGATTAAATCAGAATTTACAGAGATAGTAGAGTTGTTTAGGAATGCCAAAAAGTCTCATATTTGTTATAGTTTGATACAACATTTCTTGTTGTAACTAGTCTGATTCAATTGGAGGCCTAAAGAACAGCCTTACTAGAAAGGGCTATGGATTCTAGGTTCTCTGTAGGTGTATTGACTTGTTTGTTAATGGTATTTATACTTTATCAAAAAATTTGAGATTTTTGTAATTTGTTTTTCAATATGAGATTTTATGTAATAAAGTAAAGTTACCTTGTGTATATATTTAATTTTTAGTAAAACTTATGGATGTTTTACTATCTCATTGAACAATTTTAAAATGGTATTATTACAATCTTTTAAGGCTATTTTGCGTAGTGCATGTATAACACTCACTTAGGAACCAAATAAATGATCCAAATAAACATATTTTTGTATTAAAAAAATTTTTTAAATTATTTTTTCTTGCTTTACTTTTTTTCTTTTATTTTTTCCTCCTTCATTACAAAGGTGGATTTTCTGGTGGCCAGAGTTTGATTTTTCAATCATTGACGGTGCTTTTTTTTTTTCCTCTTAACCTAGTCTTCTATATTGACACGGAGTAGTTTAAATAAACATAAATAGACTTTAATTGTAATTAACGAAAGAAAAAATAAAGATAAAAAAAAAAAAAAATTAATCGACGGCGATAGTATTTTTTCGACGAATCTTTATTCTATTTAGTCCATGATGATTTATTAGAAATCAAGAAAATACATCCTTTAGTATCAAATGAAACTAACTTTTTTTCACAAATTGTGAAAATTCATTCATATATTTTGGCCCTAAATTATCTTCACCTTATGTTCAAGTGGATCTAAGGATTTGTAGAAGAAAGTGCATCCATGGAGTAGGTATTGAGTCCTCGAAATCATATGAGTTGTTTCAACTTAAACTGAAGAAATTAAATGACAAAATAGTTATTAGTCATGATGAGTTTTGTAGTTGGTGAAAGAAGGTTTAGAGACTAGGTAAAAGGGAGAGGGAAGACCTGAGGGGTGGGAAAATTTCTTTTTGAAATTTATTTCTCAAATTAGTTCTTCTTCTTTTATTTTGACTTTTGCACGTGTTCATAAGTGATGCGTGAAATATATTTTCTTATTTAAAATTGAAATCGATTAAAAATAATGTACTAATATCACTTTGAAATTATTTAGGAGTAATAGAACCATCATAAATTTTAACTCTCTTTTTATAAATTCGAGAGAAAGTCAACAATGTTTTTATGTCCTTTCTCGATATTAAAATACAACATAGGGTAGGAGGCAGGAGCCAAACACCCCCATTACAAGTAAAGGTATTATTTTCTCCATCCATCAATAGTTATCCATTATGTCAATTTTTAGATGTTCAATAATATTGTTCAGTTTTAAAAAGTTAATAAATAATGTATTTATTTCTATCTATATTATCTTTGTTATTAAATATTATTTATTATTTAATGTATTTTTTAAGACATAAAATTTATTATATTCAAAAGATAATATAATAAAATTATTTTATTATTTATTATTTTTTAAGATATTTGTTAAGTTAATAATGAACAATTACTATTACACCAAAAAAGTACTAAAATAAAATAATTAATAAATTACGATACGCGGGGTTGCTCAGTAGTTGAACATCCTCACCGTCATTCACTATATTGATTATTTGAGTCACGTTTGCATTTTGGACTAAACTGTTTTTTTTTTTGTACAAGAATTCAATATTTTAAAGGGAAAATTTTAAAAGTAGTAACTTAATAATTATAATTATAATTTTTATAGTAACTATTTCATAATTACGAAAAATAATGAATTGTATTTTATATTTAAGTAAAATATTGCTATATAAATACATATACAAATTGAATAGTGATTGCTATTTTAACTTTCAGAGTTAAATAAGGAAAGTAACCGTCCCTTAATTCATGTTGTTTTCAATTATCAAGATTTCTTTTTCTTATATGAATTTTCTATTTCTCTTCTTTATCATGTTTTTCCTTTTTTTTAATTTTTCATTTTCTTATTTGTTTCCGGTCTCATTTTTTTTTCTTTTTCTATTTCTATTTTCATTTTTTTTTATTGTTTTATTTTTTTATTTTGATATCTTTTTCTTTTTCTCTTTTCCTTTCCATTTTATTTTCATTTCTCTATTTTTCTTTTTTTAATCCTTTTTTCTTTATTTTTTTTCTTTTTCATTTTCTTATTTTTTTTTCATTCATCATATTTTTCTCTCTTTTTTCCTATTTTTGTTTTCTTCTTTGTTTTTCTATTTTCATTTTCTTATTTCTTTTGTATTTAAGTAGATTGTTGCTATATAAATACATATACAAATTGAATAGTAGTTTCTATTTTAACTCTCATAAATAAGGAAAGTAACCGTCTCTTAATTCATGCTACTTTTAATTATAAAGATTTTTTTTTCTTATACGACTCTTCTATTTTTCTTCTTTTTTATCCTTTTTCATTTTTTTCTTTTTCGTTTTCTTATTTTATTCCTTTCTCATATTTTTCTTTTTCTATTTTCGTTTTCTTCTTCTTTTTTCCTTTTTTATTTTTTTATTTTTTATTTTTGCTTTTATTTTTACACTTATATTTCTAGCTTTTATTTCTCTTTTTTTTTCTTTTTTCATTCTTTTTCTTTGGAATTTCCTTTTTTTGTTTTTTCTTTTTCTATTTTTTTTTTTGTTTTTTTTTCTTTTTTTTTTTCTTTTTTTATTCTTTTTCTTTGGAATTTCCTTTTTTTGTTTTTTCTTTTTCTATTTTTTTTTTTGTTTTTTACTCTTCTATCGCTTGCTTTTATTTCTAAAAGACACATATCTGTATGATGTATAAATATTCAAAAATATATATAAAATACATAGACATACAAATCTGTATATGTATTTACACTACAAAACACACATATATATCTGCATATGTATTTACATAAATACATATCTGACTCATATGTATATATAAACATATAGGACACAAAATCTCTATAACAAAAATTGACATAATACATTTGCTTAATTGTGTTTGAACTACACATTTCTTCTTCATGATGTAGACATCAAAAAAATTGTTATGACTGTAGACACCTAATTTTGTCCCTTCACAACTTAATTTTATCGTTTACCACGTCTTACAACGTATCCTATCCGTATGGTAATTTTCCCGCAAGAAAAAAAAAATAAATAACCACTTCATCATTTTATTTATTTATTTATTTGTTCGTTTATTTATTTATTTTTATCTTTATCCCAAATAACAAAACTAACAACTTTCATCTTGTTTTAAAATATCCCAACTACCTCTCCAAATAAAAGACAACACATCACCACCCAATACCCTCCTACCCTACCTATCCACGTGCCCCCTTCACATTTCTTGTCCACAAAGAAAAAAGGATATACATACACAAGGAAAGCAAACCTAGGGGGACCTATCGAGATTCCCTCAACAATATACCTACACCCACCATATATACATACGGGCCCATATATTTCGTGGGGGAGGGGGGAATCATAATCTTGAATAAAAAAAAGCACGCCATTTTTATTTCTTGGGACCAACAGAGAAACATTTTTTCTTCTTTTTTCTTTGTTCTCCACCAACAACACACACACCCTCCATTTTCATACTTACTATCATCTTCACTGGTACACACGCTAACAAAGAGTCCATTTTTCTTTCTCACAGGACACTGATACACACACCAAAAATACATAAATTTAAGAGAGATTAGAGAATCGGAGGGGAAGAGAGAGTGAAATTGAGTGAGAGATAGAGGTAAGAATCGAAAGGGGAGGTAGAGGTCGTGTCTGATTACTGTGGAACCGGAGAACGTCAAAACAGACCGAAGTTTGTCGGAATGGGTTGTGCTGGTCGTTGTCGGTTTCCACAACCTTGTTCATCGATATTCGTTGCTGACCGAGCTTATCGGAGTGTTGGCTACATCGTTTATCTCGGTGGGTTCGTTGTGGTCTGTTTTGGGTCTCAGTTTCTCAATACTAAGTTACATTTCATTCACTGTCCTTCATGGGTTCTCTTTTTTAATTGGATTTCGAGGGATTTTTTACGCTCGAATTGGTTCATAGTTGAGATTTTGATGTTCGTTGAGGTTCTCAGAGCGGCTCTCATCTTTCTTTTCAAGTTAATCGAAAGCTTTTAAGGTCCAATTCTCGACTCTACTCTCTTATTATCATTATGTGTTAGACGATGACTGATTGGGAATTTTGTTGATACTTGGTGTTGTTTATCTAAATGGCTAGTTGTTGGTATGAAATCGATGTTGATATGGCTTGATAACTATTTTCATGTTAAAGTTCATATGTTAAAAGGAATTTTGGGATGGGTTAAACATGATGAAGTGAAGTTATGTTAATTTTTGAATCTTCGATTATATTGAATTTGTTGGAATTGTGATAAACAGAATCTACTAGGCAAATACTAAGTCAGGTAGGTAAATTTTAGGAATGGTGTTTTGTTGAATGTTTCAATGTGCGTGTGAATAGTTCTTTCTACTTTATCACGCAAGATTTGAAGATGTATTCATTCGTCGGGGAATGCCCAGAGATTATATTGTACTTATTCACCGGGGAATGCCCCGAAGTATCATGTACTCAAAGGAGGCTCGTGATCAAGGCCCGAGGCATCGGGTAAGGCATTGGGGTGTAGTTTTAGGATTGGCTTAGAATAGGATTTATATTTTCACATTTTTCTATTTTTGGATTGTATAATTGGACTGAACACTGTATTTTGGATTTGTTTTGTTTTTGTGTGTCTGATTGATTATTTTATGTATTTTTGTATGGTTTATACATTCGTGAAGTCAAACTAGCCAATACGCTCCACCAAGTGACCGTGGTCAAACCACGGGATCGAGGGATGCCTAACACCTTCCCCTCGATCAACAGAATTCCTTAGCCAAAATCTCTATTCGCGGATCAGTTTAAAAGAGTCAAAAATAGTTTTGAAATAGGACTATCAAAGGTGACTTGGCACACTCGATTATGCCAAGTGGCGACTCTGAGTTTTAGTTGTTAAAAGTCCTTTTCGAAACAAATCTTCATTTTTGTAACTTTATAAAAACCCTTTCAAACTAAAAAAATCGAATCTTTCGGGTTGAAAAAGGGGTGTGACAGCGCTAGTGACTCTGCTGGGGATTTTTCAGAATCTCTGATTAATTTTTGGAGTTGTATCGGCTTTGTTTGACATTATGGGTGTATAGATATTATTTGTGTTATTGTTCGTATTTTGTTTATCATTATTGAGTGCCTACTTGCTATGTGCTTACAGTCTTTCTTTATGTGTTACCGCTTTATATCTGGTATCATGTGCATAACCAGAGTCATTCTTTCTGCAACAAGTCTGTAATACACATGTTGTACACAACCTCTAGTTGAGTCACCCTTATTTTAGGAGGGGGAGCCGGCGGTGTTATGGAGTGGGTGGAAAGCTCTCGCAGCCACTATCGATCATACGCTCCCCCGAACAACCTTGTTATTTGACCCCAACGTAGGTCAGACTTTAGGTCATGCTTATCTACATCATATTGAGACCTAGCGGAACCCACGTGACCCTTTGTAGGAGACTCACCTCTAAAGCATCCCTACGTGCTAAGTGTTGCATCTCTGAGGCTAACGTGGTCATTTGACTGACTGATTTGGGAGAAAGCATATGCCAGAATTAAAGAAAGGTGTGTAGGCAAGGAAAATATCGAAAAAGTGAGTCAAAAAGAAAAAAAAAAAGTTTCGTAATTTTTTAGAGTTTTTTTATGGCTTTTGATTTTGTTTACCTTTCCCTCTTATTTTCTCAAAAACATAAAAAGGATTTTCCTTTTGTTCCTTTACCATGCATTCATAATTCAAAACTTTCAAAAAAGATTTTTTTAAAATAGAACCTTTTTATAAAAGGAAAATTCAAAAAGATGGTAGAAGTTTCGTATATCTCATATCGAAAATATCAAAAAGATATTTCTTTCATAGTTATTGATGTCAATGTTATGTGAAGTGTCTAACATAAGGAAGAAGCTAGATCAATTGGTTGTTTAATCCTTAATTGTCCAATTTGCACGAACTACGCACCCCTGATTCTCCTCTCTCGGGAGTGAGACACGTAGGCAGCCTATTGTGGGTTCGGGGATCTTATTTCAAAAAATTCAAAAAGATTTTCCTCACTCTTCACTTAGAGTAGGTGTTTCATATACATCTTTAAAAGAAAACTAGAAAAAAGATTTTCCTTTAATAGGTTCAACTTTTATTTTCATATGAAATTCAAAATTGAAAATCCAAAAAGATTTTTCTTTGATAATCACAAGTTTCATTTTGTATAGGAGGCTAAAAAATTCAAAAAGATTTTCGTCGAGTCTTTTGACAATTTTATTTTCTTTTCTTATTAAAGTTTCAAGAAAAAGAAAGAAGAATGAAAAAAGAGTTTAATTGAACATTTTGGCAAGACTTCACGAACTACGCACACCTAATTCTTCCCTTTTGGGGGTGAGATACGTAGGCGCCCTTCTTGGGTTTGGTGATATTTTTCAAATAAAAAAAAAGTTTTCAAAAAAGTGTTGCACTCTAACACATTTTTTATCTCTTGTTCAATTAGTTTAAGGTGGTTGGTTTGTGGCATCCTGACTGGTCCTCCATATCACACTAAATCCATGAAAGGGTTAGTTGTGTTCAATAAGGATATAGAGAGTGACATCATGGATCAAACAAAGAGTCAGAAAATAAGAGTTTAAAGCAAGAAATTATGAGCTTGAGGCAACAAATGATGAAAATGTATTGAGCTTGGGCTAATGATTTGCCTCCTCCTCCATTCCCCACTATTGACCTTACAAATACCTTGAGTTTTCTATCACAATTGAAAAGCCAGTTTACTACTGTGGTTGATGCACCACAACATGCCTCAGAATCCATTTCAAGCCAAAAGCGTCCCAATGCTTCCATCACTCATTCTCTAGCACTTCAGTATAAATCCACCACATTGACAACACCACATACTGCATATGCTTTTGTTACTCAACCTTCTATTGAGGCTTCCACTTTGACTATCAATCTAACTATTGTGCTTCCCCAGGCTGCTAGTGAATACATGTTCAATACTCTTGATGATCATTGCTATATTTCTAAGCCCATATCAGTGTTAAGTGGACCGCCAAAATTTCTTACCAAGTTGCCTAGCATGCTAAAAGAGCCCGAGAAAATGGTTGGGAAAGTTAAGAATGTAGAAAATAATGTGAAAAGTTCCTTGGGACTTGTGGGCTATAAATATGTTTCATAAAAAACTAGGACATGTTTTCAAGTGTTAACTTTTCTCCAAGATTTGAGACATCAAAATTTGAGGAGTTTGGTGGACAGAATGATTCTGTGAAATATTTGGGACGATATTGCAATCAATCAAGGAAAACTGAAGAAAACAAGAATGAAAATGCACCTATTATTATGCAAGGGCCAAAGCAGAGTTTAAGAGGTCCAACTCACCAATACTGTTAGCCTCAATCCCGAGATTACATATCAAATCCACTTACTCATCTGCAACGAGGTTCCTCTTTTCAAAATCCAAGGAGTTCCATTCCACTTCATCAATGTCCTTTAAACAATGCACAATTATGTATTCATCCGTCTTCTTATCCACAATGATATGCACCTGTCTCTCAACATCATCCTCGAACCTCACAAATTTACCAAGGAACCTCTAAATCAAAGTTTCATCTGAGGCCAGAGAATGCAAAGAGGAGAAAGAAAAAGGATAATTTTGATCTTATTGGGGAATCCTATGCCAGTTTGTTACAGAGATTGAGACAGAAGGGCATGATTACTTCTCTCCTTAGGTATACACTTGATCCACATTCAAGAAATTTTGATCCTAGTGTACGATGTGCATATCATTCTGATGTTCAGGGTTACGGTATTTAAGATTGTCGGGATTTGAAAAGAGAAATTGAAAAGATGATTCAAGATAGATCAATTATGGTGCAGAACATTGACAGTGAGGAAAGCTCTAGTTATGCTGATATGCAAACTAGTGGCTTAGATGTCAGGATGAGCAATTGAGAAGTCACCCCTCTCCCTCTTAGGAAGAGATCTGGTAGTTTGTTTTATTTTATTTTTTATTATCCAAATTATTTCAGGGTTGTAGTTCGGGATCTATCTTGTTTTGTCCATTCGTCGTTATGTTCAATTTTATTTAAATAGAGTGTCCCTTTTTCCTTTGTGTTTTAAATATGTGTTTTTTTGTTTTCTTTCCACTGTACATTTTATGTTGACTCTAGTGATATGACATGCTAACAAAATTTTCAGTCAGATCTTAAAATTCAGTTTAAGCATGAACATTGAATCAGAGGTTTAAAGTTAGAAAAAGAGAGCATCTGAGAAAATAGGTAGAGTGCTGAGATATTTGGTGACAAGTTCAAGCCCTCTTTGAAAATTAAGGCCATTTATTTTGAGAATCATAAGAATAACTCGATCATCAATTGTAAGGCGTGCTTCAATTAGGTCAAACAATAGATGCGTGATCCTATATCAAGAGGGACAAAAACAAAATCAGCTCCACGAAATCATGAGTCATTCAATGTAAGAAATGTACAACAAAGGTGAAGTTGTATTCTAGAAAAATGCAGAAGAAGTAGTGACGCACGGACTCAGTCAAAGTTAATACTGTAAAAGATGTCGCACGTGATCTTCATCTCCAACTTTCAAATTGCATGTTATGTACTTGCATATTCAAAGATTGATATAACGAAGGCATTTCATTCTGTTATCCAAACATTGTGTCATCCTTTGTTTACCCCATTTGAGCCTTAGTTTTATTTTCTTTCATACACCTCTCGTGGAATCAAGATAGAATCAACAAAACTCAAAAGAAAAATGTCGAGCAAAAGAATAGAGTCAGAAAATTTCAAAAAAAAAAAGAAGAAAAATATGTCCAAAAAGAAAGAAAAGAATGTCAAGAAAATAGTGTAAAAAAATTCCCAAAAAGAAAAGAAAAAAAAAGAAATCATAATCAAGCAAAACAAGCTGCCAGAACTATGCGTGACCTGATTCTCCTCGCTCGGGGGTGAGATACATAGGCTGCCCTACTTGGGCTCGGTCCAACCAAATAAACAATTTAGAATTGCCCAGTCAAAAGAAACTGGGACATGGGTTAATCCTCATTGTTTGAGTCGATTCCAAAAGTTGTAAGTCCTACCCCACTTCAAGTGTTGTTTGGACCCCTTGTCATCCTTTTTTTCTAACCCTATCCAAAAGCCAAGTTACAACCAAAGAAAGACCTTCAGATCAATCTTTGAGGATGTCAAAGCTAAGCATGTAAGGGATATGATGATGTATTTGGAAACTACTTTTCTTCCTCAGCATAAGAAATTAGGAGAGAAATAAAAATAAGAGAGTCTTATTAGTGAAAACTCTCACGGGCACCATAAGATGATGGTAAGTTAATAGAGATAAAATGAGAGAGTCTTATCAGTGAAAACCCTCACGGGCACCATAAGGTGATGATGAGCTGACAGAAACGAAGATAAAAGAGTCTCATTGGTGAAAAACCCTTACAGACACCATAAGGCAATGACGAGCTGACGAAAAAAAAAATGAGAGAGGCTTGTTGGCGAAAATCCTTCAAGGTGTCACTAGCTAAATGAGGTCTTGAATGCAATTGACCTAAGGAAGCAACTCAGTTTCAAGACCTTTAGCTCCACAACAGCTGGTAGAAAGTGTGGGTAGAAAGATCAAGCAGATTAATCCAAATGCATGGTATAATCATTAGAGTTGACTGTGATTTTTGGAAAAAAATTTGTTTCTGTATTTCAAATGGGGACATTCATTGTCTGTTCTTTCTTCCTTTTATTGTTGTTTTATCTTTCTTGAGTCAGTCATCCAAATAAAAAAAATTGTCATTCTTTTTCTTCTCTTGTCTTTGAGTCAAGTTTGTGTCAAAACAAATGAGAAAAGATTTCAAAATCGGCCACCAGTTTCTTCAATTGCACAAAGCAAGACAAAAGGCCAACACATGAAAGAGACATGATTGTGAGCCAAAGTAAGGCATGCAAAAAGTTTTGTCAGTAGACAAGTTTGGGAACTCATGAAAATACAAAGGTTCAAAGGGTTTATTTGATGAGCATGGAAAAGCAGAGACACTATGTTTGTTTTAGAGTCACTCTTAATCATCTGAATTTGAGTCAATGAAGCAGCAAGTCAATGGCATATGCTAAGGGTTGCAAGCAAGGTTAAATATGACGAGGGAAAGAGCGATCGTTGCGAAAGCTAAAGCCACAAACCTTCCACCATGTTTTAAACTCACAAGTTTTCTTTGATGAAACAGGTAAAATATTACATTCATAGCAAGGAATTCAAAGAGTAAATATCAAGGGCTGCAATGCCTCACTTTTACAAATGCAGGAAGCAATGTTGCTGCAAAGGTTTGATAGTCAAATTATGGTAAAAATTCACCATTCTATATCCCTCAGAGACACACTTTCTTGTCTAGGGATTTCAGTTTTCATTTTCTAGGGGATACACTTCTTAAATTGAACCTTGATTCCTATAAGACGTACCTTTTAGTCAAGTTATTTTCCTTGATTCCTATAAGACGTACCTTTTAGTCGAGTCATTCCCCTTGATTCCTATAAGATGTACCTTTTAGTTGAGTCATTCCCTTTGATTCTTATAAGGCGTACCTTTTAGTCTAGTCATCCCCCTTGATTCCTAAGACGTACCTTTTAGTCGAGTCATATCCTGTGATTCCTATAAGACATAATTTTTAGTCGAGTCATTCCCCTTGACCCCTAGAAGACGTACCTTTTAGTCGAGTCATTCCCCTTGACCCCTAGAAGACGTAACTTTTAGTCGAGTCGTTCCCTTGATTCCTATAAGACGTACCTTTTAGTCGATTCATTCCTCTTGAGCCCTAGAAGACATACCTTTTAGTTGAGTCGTTCCTTTGATTCCTATAAGATGTACCTTTAAGTCGAGTCATTTCCCTTGACCCATATAAGACATACCTTTTAGTCGATTCATTCCCCTTGACCCCTAGAAGACGTACCTTTTAGTCTAGTCATTCCCCTGATTCCTAGAAGATGTACCTTTTAGTCAAGTCATTCTCTTTGATTCCTATAAGACATACCTTTTAGTCGAGTCATTTCCTTTGATTCCTATAATGATGTGACTTTCACAAAAGTCATTTGATGATAAATTGGGGAAAAATTTAATTATTATATTTGGAACTTCACTTTCCTGGCATATGAAATCTCTCTATAATAATATTAGTCTGGGATAATTTTCTTTTTAGTTTTGATGTGATTTCAGGAGTCCACCTAAAGAATAGGGCGAATAAAATAAAATTCAAGAAACAAAGTGAAGAAATTGAAAGACAACATATGGAAATAGCAAGTCAGGAGCCCACCTGAAGAACAAGGTGAAACAATTGAAAGCCAAGCAACAAATTAAAAAAATTGCAAGTCAGGAGCCCGCCTGAAGAATAGGGTGATGAAACTCAAGTCAAGAGTTCAAAAGAAGTTGCATAGATAGGAATTTTGTAATTTTATTTATCTTTTTAACTCTTGTAATTTTTCATTTTTGATGTAATGACAGAGTTGCGGACCGGAACCTCGACAGGTCCTCACTCGACTCTCCAAATCGGTATAATCCCTCTTCTTTCAGTCCTTGGAGATACCTGTGACTTGATTCCCTCATAACTAGGGATGAGTATGATGTCCAAAGTCAAGACTTGGTTTCCCTCCTTCCTTCTGTTTCATTCTTTTTGAATAATGGTTGGAACAAAATTTTGTCTCATTGTCTACTTCTTTGTCTGAAAACACTTCATGTTTACATTCAAAGGAGGCATGTTGTAGACACCTAATTTTGTCCCTTCACAACTTAGTTTTATCGTTTACCACGTATCCTATCCGTATGGTAATTTTTCCACAAAAAAACAAAATAAATAACCACCTCATTATTTTATTTATTTATGTATTTATTTATTTTTATCTTTATCCCAAATAACAAAAACTAACAACTTTTATCTTGTTTGAAAACATCCCAACAACCTCTCCAATTAAAAGACAACACATCACCACCCAATACCCTCCTACCCTACCTATCCACGTGACCCTCTTCAAATTTCTTGTCCACAAAGAAAAAAAGATATACATACACAAAGAAAGCAAACCTAGGGAGACCCACCGAGATTCCCTCAACAATATACCTACACCCACCATATATACATACGGGCCCATATATTTCCTGGGGGGGAGGGGGATCATAATCTTGAACAAAAAAAAGCACGTCATTTTTCTTTCTTGGGACCAACAAATAAACATTTTTTCTTCTTTTTCTTTCTTCTCCACCAACAACATACACACCCTCCATTTTCATACTTACCATCATCTTCACTGGTACACACGCTACCATAGACTTTATTTTTCTTTCTCACAGGACACTGATACATGCACCAAAAACACACAAATTTGAGAGAGATTGGAGAATTAAAGGGGAAGAGAAAGTGAAATTGAGTGAGATATAAAGGTGAGAATCGAAAGGGGAGGTAGAGGTAGTGTATGGTTACTGTGGCACCGGAGAATATTAAAACAAACTGAAGTTTGCTGAAACGGACTGTGCTAGTCGTTGTCGGTTTCCACAGCCTTATTTATCGATATCCATTGTTGTTCGAGCTTATCAGAGTGTTGGGTACATCATTTATCTTGGTGGGTTATTTGTGGTCTGTTTCGGGTCTCCATTTCTCAATACCAAGTTACAGTTCGTTCACTGTCCTTCATGGATTCTCTTTTCAAATTGGATTTCGAGGGATTTTTTGTGCTCGAATTAGTTCATAGTTGAGATTTCAGTGTTCGTTGAGGTTCTCGGAGTGGATCTCATCTTTATTTTCATGTTAATCAAAAGCTTTGAGGTCCAATTCTTGACTCTACTCTCTTATTATCATTATGTGTTTGACGATGACTGATTGAGAATTTTGTTGATACTTGGTATTGTTTATCTGAATGGCTAGTTGTTGGAATGAAATCGATATTGATATGACTTGATAACTATTTTCATGTTAAAGTTCATGTGTTAAAAGGAATTTTGGGAGGGGTTAAACATGATGAAGTGAATTCATGTTAATTTTTGGATCTTTGATTATATTAAATTTGTTGTGATAAACCGAATCTAGTAGGCAAGTGCTAAGTTGGGTAGGTAAATTTTAGGAATGGTGTTTTGTTGAATGTTTGAATGTGCGTGTGAATAGTTCTTTCTACTTTATCGCACAAGATTTGAAGATGTATTCATTCGTCGGGGAATGCCCCAAGATTATATTGTACTTATTCACCGGGGAATGCCCTGAAGTATCATGTACGCAAAGGAAGATCGTGATCAAGGCCCAAGGCATCGGGTAAGGTATTGGAGCGTAGTTTTAGGATTATCTTGGAATAGGATTTATATTTTTGCATTTTTCTATTTTTGGACTGTATAATTGGACTGAACACTATTTTTGATTTGTTTTATTTTTGTGTGTCTGATTGATTATTTTATGTGTTTTTGTATGGTTTATACATTCGTGATGTCAAACTAGCTAATACACTCTACCAAGTGAATGCTATCGAATCACGGGATCGAGGGGTGCCTAACACCTTCCCCTCGGTCAACAGAATTCCTTAGCCGGAATCTCTGTTCACAGATCAGTTTAAAAGAGTCAAAAATAGTTTTGAAAAAGGAATTTCAAAGGTGACTTGGCACACCCAATTATGCAAAGTGGCGACTCTGAGTTTTTGTTAAAAGTCCTTTTCGAAACAAATCTTCATTTTTGTCACTTTAATAATAAAAATCCTTTCAAACTAAAAAAATCAAATCTTTCGGGTTGAAAAAGTGGTGTGACAATGACGAAAAATCTTGTACTGCTCCTTTGATAACATTGCCTTAGTATGTTCTTCAATATCGTTGACCGTGTAAATACATATGCAAAATTGTAAATACATATGCTATTTATCTTGATATGTATTTATCTTAATTGTATGCTTTATGTTGTAGTTACATTTGTAATTGTATGTTGTGTTGTAGTTGCATTGTAAATTTAATTACTAAATGTAATTGTATTTTATTTTGACATTTGTATTTCAAGAAATACTCCAACAGAATGAATTAGAGTGTACACGTATGACAGTATGTCAAAATACATTTAATTATCTTATATACATTTGTAATTACTGTATATCATTACTTTTATGTATATATGTATTTGACTCCAGTAAAAAATATTTTTTTTCGTATGTATTATGTAAGATATATGTATAGTTGTGCATAAAATACTTATACAAACATAAAAGAGCTGAAAAATACTTATAAAAACCTGTAAATACATATGCAGAATCGAAAAATATTAATGTCCAATTGAATTTGAGTTTTCTAACTATTTCTTTAAAAAATTTTAAGTTGTACCAGTCACAAAATATGTGTGTACAGTACATGAAAAAAAAGAAACATTTTATTGTTTGCCTCAAGAAAAAAATATTTTTGTCATGCATTTCAATTGGACGAGATACCATGCGTACATGCTTGTGCAGTCCAGAATAGCAAGAACCATTTTAAATTTCCTACAAGAAACATCGATGATTTTCTTGTATTTTAAATTTGATAACATTCATCTCTATGTTGATAGTGATGTAGTGGCGTAGTATTTGACAGTTATGTTATGTTATTGTATTTTGGAGATTCATACTTTATTGAATCGAATGAAAGATTTTGACTTTAGTTTTATGTTGCATATTTTATCTTGTTTTCAATTATTGTATAATATGTGTACTTTTCAGTTTTTCAGTACTATTTCAAACAGAAATTACAAATACATATAAAAAACTGTATATGTATTTAACATATACATAGAGGTAACCGCGTGTATTGATCACATATTTAGCAAATGCAAATAAAATTAAGTAGTTAATTGTAATTGCTAATACAAATAAGTATCTGTATATGTATTTTTCAAACAAAGATATGAATACACCTTAAAACCAATGTCATTATGTATATGCGTTTGCTCTGCTCTACCAGATGCATTCATGCTCAAGAACATAGCGTCAGTGATATATTCTTCATAATATTGTTCATATGTTCATCTCTCGGAGTACTTCACAAGAATAGGAATAATTCTCATTGTCATTCCTTTCACATAAAAAATGTTATAAAAATTATAAATTAAAAAATACAATAATTTTAATTACACATATAATCATTAAGTCAAAACTGTAATCAAAATATACATCGTAATTCTAATTATACAAATGCTAATATAATATACAATTTATTTCTAAAATACACAAATTCATAGAAAATACACAAACAAGTTACAACAATCGAATAAACTGGTAATATACGTTTACACATTATGATATACAAACAAAGCTATAAATATATAAACATAATCAAAATACACAAACACAAATAATATATACAAATAAAAATTAGTATACTACAATTTCACTATTTCAAATATACAAACAGATTAATCGAATATACAATTCGATGAAATTTGAAAAAAACTTAGTACTATTTAACGTATCAAAATCGAGTTTAAACAAATAATAATCCGATCAGTTCGATTTTCATCTAATTCGATGAAATAATATAGTCACCTTGATTTTTTAAAATTCATATACGAAATATTCAAAAAACTATTTGCTGGAAAAAAAATTGACGAAAAAATGATTAAAGACATAAAAACGATAACAAACAACATTAAATCGTTTTAAGTTACTGAAATTGATATACAAAAACAATTTTTTGTTTCAATACCTGTAGCACCATTGATGATTTATTTTGAATTTTCAAAGCTCATGAAGACAAAAATCTTCAATTGATTTGATTTTGATTTTAGTTGTTGAAAACTACACCGTGAAACGTCTTTTTTTGAGGGAGTGAAGTAATGGAGTGAAAATATGGGAGAGGTAAAGTAAAAGAGTGAAAATAGGAGAGAGGTAAAGTAATGAAATGAAAATAGGAGAGAGATAAAGTAATGGAGTGAGAATAGGAGAGAGGGAGTAAAACACGCGTGTTTGAAATTGTAATACCTCGAGAATCAAGACCAATATTAGGATCGTGTTTCAAGCTCATGCAGAGTAAATCATAGGGCTTTGATATCTTTGTGCCTAAGTTGATGTACATTAAGGCCTCAAATAACTCCTAGCTATTAGATGAATCAAAATATACCTTACTGATTGAGTTTTGAGAAGATTGTTGCTATAGTAAACTTCCAACAAGCATATCTTTTATTATACTCAGAATTTTCCATCTCAAGACCCACCAAGTTGTAGGAAATTAAATTAGATTTCTAACGATACCTATTTTGTGTTAATCCGTACCCGGGTGAGAAGTTATGGCACTTTTAGTGAGAGCAGTAGCTCAATACGAGAAGCTCCGCGTCGCGGTGACCCCAAGAATGACACTCGTCTTTTTCCAGTGAGGCGACGCGATGATGGGAAATTTGTGGATCGCCCTTTTCCATTGGCTCGATGCGATTGCGCCGCGTCGCGCATAAATAGAAAATCGGGATTATCTGAATTCCAGTGGCTCGACGCGATTACACCGCGTCGCGCCGTTATGCAAAATCGGGATTTTTCAGTTTCCAGTTTCGAGTTTAATTTTCCAAGGACATTTAAGTCCTTTTTCCTTCATCCTATTCAATCAAAAACGAGATTAATCATTAGTTAAGACATTATATTCAACATTTTCAGAATTTTCTCTTTGAAAAAGAAAAGAAACCCTAGCCACCACCCAAATTCATCAAGTTCAACCATTAATTCCTCAAGAAGGTTTAAGAATTCAAGCTTCTCCACCCAAGAACGATCAAGGACTACAATTCTTTTACAAGATTAAAACCCTAAGGTATGTTAGATGTTCATCCATGTGCCCTTTTCACCCTTGGAGTACAATAATACATCTTTTATGTTTTAAATCATGAAATTACATGTTTATAATGACTTATCTCCATTAAGCTTTTATGAATTTTGATTATACATGATGTTTACAATCTATTTTCATTGAAAGTAGCCCTTATGACATATTTTATGAATTATGTCCATGAACTTACATAAATTTTGATTTTTTTTATCATGTTTTCATGAAATTGTTGGTAATATTAAACCTTACATGGTTGAATGGTGTTGTTTGTTGAATTTAAACCCTAATTGGTGATCTTAGAAGTGAAATCATGCTATTACTACAAGTTTTAAAACTATTTTTGTGATTAGTTTAAATCATGAATTGCAATCAGTTGATGAAATGCCTAAATATTAGATTTTGAACAATGACTACATATTACATGTTTACAAGTTAAGATTTTGAAATTTGTTTTCAACTGGAATACATTATAGTATGTTTTAAATATTGTGGTTTTCATATCATGTTCATGAGAAATCTGAATAAATCCTTAGTTTTATGATTTTTTTTCATGTGATTGTACTATCTCATTATGTCTACTCTAGAAGTATCCTTATGTTAAAGTCTTGACCCCCATTTGTTTGATGAAATGCTAAAGTGAATAATTGTGACCGATGATTTCCTTCCATGGTTTCAAATCTTTCATGTGTCCCTATTGTTATTATTGCTATCAAGTCCTGGGGGTTATGAATACCAAAAATTTAGCTGTTTACTTAGTCTTAGTGGTTTCAGAATAGTTTCAGACACATATGAGTATTATCAGTTCAGTTTGTTATTATATCAGTCAAACTTAGATCTGTTCAGTAATCCGAGCTAGTTAAGCTTAGCTCAGTCCCGTAATCAGTGTCAGTTCAGTTGAGAGTAAGATTTAGCACCGAGCGAACCGAGGATGGGGGCTCACCCGTCAGTTAGGACTGGATCCTTAGAAGCAATTTCTAAGTTCCAGAACTACATAGCCAGCGTAGATTATGAGATGTCACCCGCCAGTTTAGGATTGACACTCTTAGGGATCACCCGTCAGCTTAGGACTGATCTTAGGGGTCACCCGCAAGATTAGTATTGACTCCACAACAATTGTTAGTACCCGTTACACGATACTAGCACCCTTCTAATTGGGGTTACAGGTTGGACCTCAATCAGTTCAGAGCGGGGCATGTCGGTTAGATGATACCTCTCACAGTTTCAGTTTCAGTATTCAATTCAGAACTCAATTTAGTTTTGTGTGACCATAGCATACAATTTATCAGTTATAAGATTTCAGTATTTCAATTACAGATTATATCAGAAACATATTATATGCTTAGTCATGCATTCTAAGATTTTACAACTTTTATGCATTTATATTCAATATCCTCATGCTAACCAAACCATCTCTACTCCATGCATGTTTACTAATTTACATCAAATCATTTAGCTAGTTATTACTTCATGTCCAGTTATCCCATGCTATTCATTCAGTTGGTTATCATTTATGCATATCATCCCTATCTCATTTAGCATACCAGTACATTTAAAGTACTGATCACATACTCGTTTCTTGCGCTATGATGTTTTATATCATAGGTTCGACTCTTAGGTTCTCGACCGTACCTAGATATCCCAGCGCACCAGTAGCAGCAGCAGTAGTGAGTCTTCATATTTCTAGGACTAGTTATGTTATTTTATTTTTTCTCAATTTTAACAGACATTCAGAGTTAGTTGGGGGTCTGTCCCATCAACTCCTCAGTTATTCAGTTAGAGGCTTTCAGTCTAGTACAGATAGTTAGTTAGCTTTTAGTATGTTTTCAAATGTTAACTTCTTAATTCAGTATTGATTACAGTTTTTAAAACCTAATGGCGTTTTAATTAAAATTTTCACATATTCTCTTTGTTATTAGTTTTGTTCAGTTCTCACAGCAGGTTCCAGCTCATGGGTTAGCTTGTGGTCTCTCAAAACTGTAGGCACCGTATGGCGCCCAGGGTGTACTCTCGGGGATTTACAAACTTGGTATTAGAGCCTAAGGTTTTAAAGTGTCTTAGAAAGTCTGAAAGTCGTATCAAGTAGAGTCTTGTGCATGGGTGAGAAGCACACCACACTTATGGACAAGAGACTACGAGGCATTTTAAGAAAAGTTTCCCTTCTTTTAGTCTTCACGTCGTGCGGTAGAGCATTAGATCTAGTTAAAATCTCTCCCTAACTCATTCATCCTTCCATGTACAGAAAAATGGCCCCCAAAAAAACAAATGGAAGAAGAAATATAAACTAGACAGTATCTCTGCCCGTTCAGAAATATCCCCTAAATAAGCATATTTCTCATGCAAAGTTTAGATCTGCATTCACCACTCTAGCTCTCTGTAGCAGCTTAAAACTTTCAGCCAAATATTGTTCCGGCCAACTCATTGGCCAATCTGCCGCAGCTAGGATTCGGGATTTTACCTGAATAAATCCTTCTCTGTTTTCAGGATCTAAATCTGAAGAGAATCTGCAGGAATTCCTAGATATGGTTCAGAAGGTAGCAGGCATTATGGGTGTGACTTTTAGTGAGAGTGAAGATCTAGTTGCTTACCAGTTATAGGATGTAGCTCATACCTGGTTTAAGCAGTGGAAAGATGATAGGGGTGCCGATAGCCTATAGAATAGGAGGAGTTTGCTACAACCTTCTTAGATAGATTCTTCCCATTAGAGCTGAGGAAAGCCAAAGTATTAGAATTTATTAACTTGAGGCAGGGCAATATAAGTGTGAAAGAGTATTCCCTCAAGTTTACTCAGCTAGCTAGGTATGCTCCTCATATGGTAGCTGATAACAGGTCTAGAATGAGTAAGTTTATTTCTAGTGTATCTGATAGTGTGGTCAAGGAGTGTAGGACTGCGATGTTAATTAAGGAGATGGACATATCTAGGCTTATGGTCCATACTCAACAGATTGAGGAGTAAAATCTTAAAAAGAAGGAAAGAGAAAATCAGATAGCCAGAACGAGTAGCTTTAGTTTTTCTCAGCTAGGGTCAGGGGTGGAAACTGTTCTCAGTTCCATCAGAATTTTTTAGTCCCATCTCTTTCTTCAGCTAGTGCACTAGTACCAAGGTTCGGGAATGACAGTCATGATAGAGCGTCAGGGTCCAAACCCCAGGATAGTGTGAGTAGTGGTCGTACCCATTCACTTTGAGGAGAATGTGGTAGAAATCACCTAGGTATGTATAGAGCTGGAAGTGATGTATGTTTTGAATATGGTACGCCAGGCCACAAAATGCGGGAGTTTAGTGTAATAGCTCATAGGGGAAAAGATTTACGTTAACAGGGTCAGTTCAACTATCCTCCAGTCCCATCCGGTCGCCCAACTCAGCAAGGCGCCACTTCCAGTACCACTAGTAGTTAACGCCAGAATAGACTTTATGCACTCCAGTCTCGTCATGATCAGGAAAGCTCTGCTGATATGGTTATTGGTATGTTACCGGCCTTTATTAGACCCCGGAGCTTCATTTTCTTTTGTATCCCATATATAACTGTTAATTTTGGTGTCAGTCTCTAGTAGAGCCCTTCTCAGTGTCTACCCCAGACTCTAGAGTAAAGTAGTGAAAGTTCAGTTTAGAGTTGTTGATTAAGTGGTTCACAGACTTAGAATGATGGCTTTAAGCTAAGGGAGAGATGATAGAGTAAGTAGCCAAGTCAGGCTCTCAGATCCTAATAGTGATGTCAGTATGTGTAGAAAAAAAGTAGGAGAGGATGATGCCGGACCCATTCTTATCTCAGTGCAAGGTTTATCAATCATCACGATATCTACTCCTTCCTTACATATCAGTTTCATGATCACAGTTCACGTTCTTGCACATCATAGAGAATCCTGTATGCTTCTGGTTCTTAGTATTATGAGTTCCAGTTTGCTCAGCTATACGAGTCATATTCCATGAAAATTGTGAACTCTAAACTCAGGTCATGCAGCTCATGACTTATGCATTCATATTTTACAGTGTGTTTAGTTCCAGTACCCATGGAACACTCTTAATGATCAGCTAAATTTAGATTTATGTCGTGTATATCCCCAGATTATTCCTCTTTGATGAATACAGTTCAGTTCATGCATTATGTTTCAGATTTCAAATAATCAGTTATGATTCAGTTCGTATGTGACTCGTGCATCATTTCAGTCTTCCCTTAGTATTTCAACTAAGTCAGTATCTTTTGGGGGACATAATATCTCAAGGGGGAAATGTAATGTAATCCCCGAGCTTTCATTTCTTAAACCTTTTATCTTCTCTTCACATAGCAAGATCTAGCTTGAATTAATAATGTACTCATAAGTTGACTCTCTCGTTTATATCTCAGCCTTATAACCATTCTCATGTTATTGGATGTACTCAAGGAATCAGTTCAGTTCATGATATTTAGTTAATGTATCACGTTTCGGACCGAGTTATGTTCTCATGTTCCTATTCGTGCATGTTCAGTATATGATCTCAGATTCTTCAGTACAGTACTCTCAGTCTAACCAATCGCATTCGAGAATGAATATTCCCAAGGGGGAGATATTGTAATACCCCAAGAATCCAGACCAATATTAGGACCGTGTTTCAAGCTCATACAGAATAAATCATAGTGCTTTGATATCTTTGTGCCTAAGTTGATGTACATTAAGGCATCAAATAACTCCTAGCTATTAGATGAATCAAAATATTCCTTACCGATTGAGTTTTGAGAAAAATATTGTTATAGTAAACTTCAAACAAGTATATCTTTTATTATACTCAGAATTTTCCATCTCAAGACCCACCAAGTTGTAGGAAATTGAATTAGCTTTCCAACTATACCAATTTCGCCTTAATCCGATACCCGGGTGAGAAGTTATGACACTTTTAGTGAAAGTAGTAGCTCAATACGAGCAGCACCACGTCATGGTGACCCCAAAAATGACACTCGGATTTTTTCAGTGAGGCGATGCGATTTCATCGCGTCGTGGTGATGGGCAATTTGGGGATCGTCCTTTTCCAGTGGCAGACGAGATTACGCCGCGTCGTGCCAAAGTGGAAAATCGGGATTGTCCGTTTTCTAGTGGCTGGACACGATTGCACCGTGTCGCGCCGTTATGCAAAATCGGGATTTTTCAATTTCCAGTTCCGAGTTTAATTTTGCAAGGACATTTAAGTCCTTTTTCCTTCATCCTATTCAATAAAAAATGGGATTAATCATTAGTTAAGGCATTATATGCAATATTTTCACAATTTCCTCTTCAAAAAAAAAAAAGAAACCCCAGCCACCACCCAAATTCATCAAGTTCAACCATTAATTCCTCAAGAAAGTTCAAGAATTCAAGCTTCTCCACCCAAGAACGATCAAGAACTATAATTCTTTTAAAAGATTAAAACCCTAAGGTGTGTTAGATGTTCATTCATGAGCCCTTTTCACCCATGGAGTCCAAGAATTCATCTTTTATGTTTTAAATCATGAAATTACATGTTTATAATGATTTATCTCCATGAAGCTTTTATTAATTTTGATTATACATGATGTTTACAGTCTATTTTCATTGAAAGCAACCCTTATTACATATTTTATGAATTATGTCCACGAACTTATATAAATTTTAAATTTTTATCATGTTTCCATGAAATTATTGGTGATATTAAACCTTGCATGGTTGAATGGTGTTGTTTGTTGAATTAAACTCTAATTGGTGATCTTAGAAGTAAAATCATGCTATTACTACAAGTTTAAAACTATTTTTGTGCTTAGTTTAAACCATGAACTACAATCGCTTGATGAAATGGCTAAATGATTGGGTTTTGACAATGACTAATTATTACATGTTTACAAGTTAAGATTTTGAAATTTGCTTTCAAGTGGAATACATTATAGTATGTTTTAAATATTGTGGTTTCCATATCATGTTCATGAGAATTCGGAATAAATCCTCAGTTTTATAATTTTGTCATATGATCATGCTATCTCATTATGTCTAGAAGTATCCTCATGTTAAAAGTCTTGAACCCCATGTGTTTGATGAAATGCTAAAGTGAATAATTGTGAACAATAATCTCCTTCCATGGTTTCAAAGCTTTCATGTGTCCCTGTTGTTGTTATTGCTATTAAGTCCTGGGGGTTATGAATACCCAAAATTTAGCTGTTTACTTAGTCTCAGTGGTTTCAGAATAGTTTCATACACGTATGAGTATTATCAGTTCAGTCCATTATAATATCAGTCAAACTTAGATCAGTTCAGTAATATGAGTCAATTCCCTCTTTAGTTAAGCTTAGCTCAGTCCCATAATCAGTGTCAGTTCAGTTGGGAGTAGGATTCAGCACCGAACGAGCCTAAGAATGGGGCTCACCTGTCAGTTAGGACTGGGTCTTTAGAAGCAATCTCTAAGTTCAAGAACTACGTAGCCAATGTAGGTTATGAGATGTCACCCGCCAGTTTAGGACTGTCACTCTCAGGGATGACCCGTCAGCATAGGACTGATCTCAGGGGTCACCCGCTAGATTAGGACTGACTCCACAATCATTGTTAGTACCCGTGGCATGGTACTAGCACCTTTCCAACTGGGGTTACAGGTTAGACCCCAATCAGTTCAGAGCTGGGCATGTCGGTTAGATGATACCTCCCACAGTTTCAGTTTTAGTATTCAGTTCAGAACTCAGTTCAGTTTTGTTTGACTATAGCATATAGTTTATCAATTATTCAGTTATCAGATTTCAGTATTTCAGTTACAGATTACACATATTATATGCTCCGTCATGCATTCTCAGATTTTACAGCTTTTACACATTTATATTTAGTATCCTCATGCTAACTAGACCATCTCTGCTCCGTGCATATTTACTAAGTTACTTCAAATCATTTAGCTAGTTATTACTTCATGTTCAGTTATCCCATGCTATTCATTCAGTTGGTTATCATTCATGCATCTCAATCCTACCTCATTTAGCATACCAGTACATTCAAAGTACTGATCGCATACTCGTTTCTTGTGTTATGATGTTTCATATCATAGGTTCGGACACTTAGGTTTCCGATCGTACCTAGATATCCCAGCGCACCAGTAGCAGCAGCAGTGGTGAGTCCTCAAATTCCGAGGACCAGTTATGTTATTTCAGTTTTTCTCAGTTTTAACAGACAATCGGAGTTAGTTGGGGTCTGTCCCATTAACTCCTCAATTTTCAGTTAGAGGCTTTCAGTCTAGTACAGAAGTTAGTTAGCTTTTCAGTATATTTTCAAATGTTAACTTCATGATTCAGTATTGATTATAGTTTTTAAAACCTTATGGCATTTCAGTTAAATTCCGCACTTGTTCTCTTTGTCATCAGTTTTGTTCAGTGCTCATAGCAGGTACCAGCTCATGGGTTAGCTTGTGGCTCTCGGGACTGTAAGCACCGTCTGGCGCCTAGGGTGTACTTTCGGGGCATTACAGAAATTTATGGACAAAATAATGTTACTCTTGCTATAAACTATAATTTTGAAAAATATTATTATTTATTGTAATTATAGTCTTAAATATGCTACTTTATGTAATTTTTTCTATTTTAAATTATGTAATTTTTCCTATTTTAAATACAATCTTGAAAGTAGTTTATTCAATTTATTTTAGAAGTAAACTGCTTGTTCAACGAATTTGCAATTAAAGTTAGACTCTATACTTAGCAAGTGACTAACATAAGTCACTTCTAACGTGTAAAAACTTTTTCTTTGGATTTGCACAATTTTTTTAACGAATTCATTAACGCAATAATTAATAAAACGAAAGTTTGAATTACGTTTTATAATTCGGAACTAAATCAGTGTTTTGTTGAAAAAAAAATTGTAAAATGTGTTAAACATAAAGTAAAAGTTCGAATTGTAATTTGAAAGTTTTACTTCCATTCTACATTAACAAAATGGTTCGATGGATCCTTGTACTGTATCGGTTTTGTAAGTTGAACACTTCTACTTACATGTTTGTCATTTAGACCCCTGAACTCACTAAAAAATAATATTTCAAACCCTTTGACTGTTGACCACGTCTATGTGGCATTAAAAGCGCTGACTAGGACGAGGCGCGTGCATGCACACGCCTAGAGTGCGAGTGGGGCTCAATTTTTATTAATTTTACATTAAAATAATTTAAAAAAATAATATTAAAATTAAAAAAAAAAAAAAGAGTCCTTTTTCTCCTCCATCTTTTTTAATTTTAAAATAATTTTAAAATAATAATTTTTTGTAACAAAAATAAATAAATTCCTTCCCCAACCCCCACTCCCATTCAACCCCTTGCCACCCACTTCAGCGCTCGTCAGTCCCCTCAACAATAGCCATGGCCATCAACTTCCAAAATTTCAATCTTAAAACAAAAACAACCTTAAACAAAGTGTATAAAAATATCAAAATTTTAAAAAAAAATTCACAACCCAACTTCAAAATTATCAAAAACAAGATATGGGTAGCAACTTTTTTTGAGCAATTTTTTCTTCACTTGCCATAACTGGGAAGGTTTACACAAAATGGTGATGCATTCCCAACATATCAGCAGCCAAATTGGATATCAAACAACTAGTAGTTCCATCAATACTATAATATCGGCACCCTTTTAGTAGTAGAAAATGTTGTCCAGGAGCTTCCGTTGGTGTTGTTTCTCAAAATTATTGATGATATCATCAATTGTTTCCTCCCAATTTTCAATAGCCTCAAGCTGCAAGTGAGAACTTGTATTATTAATGAGAAACATCAAAAGAATCAGCAAAACCTTAAGAAACCAAAATTTCCAGTAGAATCAAAATCTGGGTTCCTTCACCATACCTGAAAATCAACAAAATCCCTTCCTTCAGATCGCGAAAACTCAACAAACGATCAGCAAAAAACCTAACCATTTTCAGAAAATACACAAATCTGTGCATATTCTTTACGAAAAAATTAAATTCAGCAAACACAAAACACAAAAATACCATATAAGGCAAAGAAAACAAACAAAAATTACAACAAAATATCACCTTTTTTACAAATTTAATGAATACCCTTTACAGAAAAATCGATTTCAAGAACCATAAACACCCAAAAAAAAAAAAAAAGAAACAAACAAAATCACATCATTTTATACAAATCTGTCAACACCCTTTACAAAAAAAAAAAAAGCAAAATCTTACCTTTTTATACAAATCTAATGAATACCCTTCAAATAAACCTTTTTATGCTAATAAGGATATCAACGAACAACCACAAAGAAAGTATAAGAAAATCAGATTTTCAAGAAAATCATCGAGAGAAAAATTGTGGTTATTGAAGAAAAGGCAAAAAAGGTGAAATCTTTGAACACAAAAATAACAATGTTTAATTGGATTTTATGGGGAAAATGATGTACTTTGGTTGTTTTTATTAGTGTCACACATACCGATTTAGTAATAAATTTGGAGTGTTTAAATGATTTGGTAATGGAGAAGAGAGATGGAGAAGATCGCCCTTTTTCCTTTAAAAAAAAAAAAGAATTAATTTAAATTTTTTATTTTTTATTTTTTATAAATTTTTGTGGCATTTTAAAAAATACGTGGAATGTAATATAATATTTAAAATGATGTGGAAGTTGACTTGTAAGCTGACGTGGGCGAGTGTATTACACTCATCAAAAAAGTGTTTAAAACGTTGCTTTTTAGTGGGTTCAGAGGTTCAGATGACAAATATGTAAATAAAAGTGTTCAATTTACAAAACCGATATAGTACAAGGATCCACTAAACCATTTTGCCTTCTACATTAAAAATTCAAAAAAAAATATAAAATGGAAGAAAAAACTACAAGTTGTAATTCTGACATGAGACACAAAAAAATGCTACTAAGCTCTCTATCAGAAAATTATTACCGATAGATTTTAAGTGATAGAATATCTAAATTGTAATTATATTACTGGTAGATTTTAAGTGATAGAGTATCTAAATTGTAATCATATTGTAAGTGATAAAGTATCTAAATTGTAATTATATTGTGTATTCAGATACTAAGTTGAAAGAAATTATAATTTGTGTATTTAAATAAAATTTCATATCAATTTAAGAGCCTAAAATTTCTAGAATTATCACATAAACAGTCGGGACATATTTACTGTTTATTTTTCTAACTAATATATATAAAATAAGGAGCGTACATTGATCGAGTTAATTTGATTTTTCATTAAAAAATTATTATATCAATTATTCTGCTTTATTAAATCTATAAATCATATTAAATTAACATAAAGTCGATTTTTTTATTTTGATTTTAGTAGTTTTTTTTATTTCTTCGATTTTCTTTATCAATCATTGAAATGACTATTTTATTATACTACCCTATTAATTGACTTTATCAATTATTGAAATAACTATTTTATCATACTACCCTATTAATTGACTTTAGAGTAATATTCTAAAACACAATTTAAAAAATAAGTAATTAATCTTAATAATAAAATTTAAAAAATTATTTGGACTGTATTCATAGGTAGGAGTCTCTAGCCAGGAGAGTTTGGGTGTGGTGGGTGTCTTTGATCTGTGTGTGTATGTTCCTACTTCGTGGGTATCCTCTTTTTAGTCCGTATTTCGTAGTGCTCTTATTTCTCTTATCTCGCATTTTCTATGATTTCTATTTTTGATATTTTTATTCCATATTTCTGTTATGTCATCCATTTTGCTGCTTGTTTCATTACGACCTTATTTACTATTCTTTATCTTGAGCCGAGAGTCTATTGGAAACATCCTCTCTACTTCTTCGGAGGTAACGGTATGGATTGCGTACATCTTATCCTCCTCAGAGCCCACTTTGTAGGAACACACTGGGTTTGTTGTTGTTGTTGTATGTCAAAAATAATACTTCCTCCGTTTAAAAAAGAATGATCATTTAGCACAAAGTTTAGAAAAATAAATAAGACTTTTGAATCTTGTGGCCTTAAATTAAAATTGTGTTAAATGTACCAAAATGCTCTTTAATCTTGTGGTTCTAAAAATGTCATGTGAAAAGTTGAAATTAAAGTATTGCTAAAAAAGGAAAAGATTTATTCTTTTTTAAACGAACTAAAAAGAAAAGTGGGTCATTCGTTTTAAAACGGAGGAAGTAAGTAAAAAATGTTACTATATGTTAAAAAAATATCTAGTTATAACTTTTACCTTCTCTGAAGATGTGACATGAGACAATGATATGACCCTGGCCTGTCTTTTCTGGTAGAATTTTTTTTTGAATTTTTAATGTAAAACGACAATTCGGCTTTATTTTACGTTTTACAATTTTTTTCAATAAAATGCTATTTTTAGTTTCAAATTACAAAATGCAATTTAAACATCCCATTTATACTTCTTTTATTATTCTTTGCATTAACGACTCTCTTATAAAAATTATGTAAATCGAAAGAAAAAGTTTCATGAAGCTTATTTTGATTAAATATTAAAAGTGTATGTATTTTATTTAGCTGTTAGTTATTGAGTCTCGGCGCGAGTTCTCGTTTAACCACTAACTTCAATTTAATTTTCATCACTTTAAGAAAAGAAAAAAAAACATAGAAAGCTATCTTTACAACATTTGTACGTTATTAAGTGCTTAATCTTGGAATACTTGTGGACCGGTGATTCTCTAGTCTTAACTCTTATTTTTAATGTTTTTGGGTACACAAATCTGTATTTAGGCACACAACAATTCAACACAAGTTCAAGTCTAAAAATAAGAATTCCTATGAAGTTACACAACACCTTCAACACAAGATTAAAAATAATTTATCCAAGAAGTGTGTTATAGTTTCAGAAATAAAATGAAATAGAAATTTAAAACCAAGTCCTCCGAATACACGGAGTGTCCTTAAGGAATAATTCTCCTCACTGTACCCGAGGTTGTGAAATTTTTCAGAATAAAATGGCTTTCAATCTAACAATAGTGATACCTCAAATTATTAAATTCGTCGAACTCACTCAACGGCTAATGATCACAATGAGTTTTTGTAGAGAAGAAGAGTGTTTTTGCTGTTAAAAATCATGTCAATACCTGATAAATATGTCAAGTATTTATAGCCTTAATGTGTCCCTTCGAAAAGGATGCACTGATTCTGAAAAAAAGCACATTTTCAGTATAGTCACATCATCTGCGCCCAGTCTGTGCTGGACCTGCGCCTGATCTACGGCCGCAGGTGACACTGTCAAATTCTAGTAGCTATCTGCGCTGGACCTGTGGCTGCAGGTCACCAGGTGCGCACACAGGTCACTTATGTTCGCAAAACAATGTGCCCTTTGCCTCGAAGGGTCGCATCCCTTCGAGGTGCATTGTGCATGCATTTGCATGACGTCCGACAGTGGCGGATCCAACTCATAGTGAGGGGGTTCATCCGAACCTCCTTCGGCGGAAAATTATACTATGTATTCAAACTTAAAATTATTTTTCATGTATATATAGTTAACGTTGAACCCCCTTCGAGTAATTATTTCGTTCACATTTTTCGATTTTGGCCCCCCTCAATTAAGATGCTGGCTTCGCCCCTGGCGTCTGAAATGCGCTCGGACATAGAGAAAAACAATTCTATCAGATTCTTTTGGATTAAATTTCACTTGTTCTTCAAGTTTCCAAATAAAATTTATCTAAAAAATAGATCTCATCGATCATTTGTCAAATTTAAATCCAAATTCAAAGCCATGCGAGCGATGACGACGGCACGAGGCACCAATTTTTTCAATATAAATACAGTGAAAGCTTCTTTCTCTCACCAAAGCCATGGACATGTGTTTCTCAATATAAATACATGAAAACTTCTTTCTCCCACCAATTTTTTCAGTATAAATACAGTGTTTATGTAAAAATTACTACGTTCGTCCGAACCTCCGTCTTATATTGTAGCTCCGTCCCTGTAATGGTAATGTCACGAGGTTATGGGTTCAAATCGTCGAAATAGCCTCTTGCAAAAATATAAGGTAAAATTGTGTACAATAGATCATCGTGGTCTGACTCTTTCATGTAGCTAGCCATGAGTACCGGAGCTTTAGTGCATGCATGGATGACATTTAGTTTATCATGTTGAGTTGGCTAAGCTGAAATTAGTTTTGATTATTAACAAACATCTAAAAAAAAAAAATAACCATGTACTTACTCGAAAGTAGGGGTGTCAAGTGGGCAGGGTCGGGCTGGTTACCTAATCCAGCCCGGTTTGACCCGGCCCGTTAAGCCCTAGGACTTTAGGGTTTCGGGTCCCGGGCCGATTATTTTGTTAAAATGGGTCCGACTAACCCAGCCCGGATCAAGCCCGATCCAGGCCCGCCGGTTAACCGGCTCGGCCCAGCTCGGAAAAATTTAAAAAAAAAAAAAGATATTTTGGATTTTTGGGCCGAACTAGCTGTTGGGCCAACTGCTAAATAGCCGTTTTGGGTCCAAACGGCTAGTTTGGGCCCATTTATTAAAAAAAAAAAAAAAACTTTAAAAAATATTTTTTAATCCCAAAAAAAAATCTATAAATACCCTACAACTTCAAATCACTTTTCACACAATTTTTCACTCTCTCAAATCTCATTCTCTCTCAAATCTCAATTCTCAATTCTCAAATATTCAATATATTTAATTTCTTAAAGTGTTCACTTTAATTTTTTAATTTTTCGTTTACAAAGTACGAGCGGAAGTTTCTAAAGTCGCAATCTTCGGATACTTCCAAAATTTGGTATTATCGTTCCATCTCTTACGTTTAATTTTTATTTATTGTATTAATTGTTTAATATTTAATTTTATTATATTTGTGTATTTTGAATATTTTTAGTTTAATTTAATTTATATTATGGATAAATTAAGAAACCTCGCTACTAAAGGTGTTAAAATTTTTTGTCCCGGAAGCGGTAGTGGTAGTAAAAAACGAATTACTAGCGGTAGAGGTAGTTCAAGTAGTAGATATACCCGTGTGCCTTCGCCTCCGATGCCGCTTGGTACACCTTTTGAGGAAGAAATAGGTGTAGGTTCTCACGATATGGATTATGTAGAAGCTCAGGAAAATTACGGTATAGAAGAAGAAAATGAAGTAGATGCGGTTAATTTAGACGAAGATAATGAAAATAGTGCTGAGACACCCGCAGTAGGAGATGCTAACGTTAGATCTGAATCAGTTAATCTCCCTTCCCGTCCTTCCAGTGCCCCAAAACCTCGTAAAAGAACTAGTATTGCATGATAATTTTTTGAACGTATATCAGATATTGAGGTGCAATGCAATATTTGTCAACAAATATATAAGCATAGAAGAGGAGGCAAGCAAGGGGGTACGGGTACGTTAATGAGACATGTAGCTGAAGGTCACAAAAGAGAGTTAAATATTGCACAAGGTGGTGGGGATGTTGGTGGGTCAACGCAAACTAGAATGGACCCAGCAATCGGTCACGTAGCGAAAAAGTATAATAAATTGAGGGACCGGGAAGAAATAGCTAAAATGGTAGCTGTGGGTTGTTTGCCTTTTAATTTTCCTTCTTCTGATGCTTTTATTCGTTATATACAAACAATTTATAATCCTATGTTTAACTGTATTCATAGAACTACTTGTCGGTCTGATATTTTTAGACTTCATTCACAATATTGTTTTTATTTATCAACATTGTTAAAAAATATTCAATGTAGATTGTCCCTAACTTCTGATCTTGGTCGTGCTGTAAATAAAAATGATTATTTAACCGTTACTTGTCATTGGATGGATAGTAATTTCGTGATGCAAAAACTTATTCTTGCTTTTTAATATGATGAATATCGTAAACATACTGGACAATTTATTGCTGATTCTATTGTTAAAATTGTCGGATATTATGGTATCGAAAATAAAATTTTATGTATTGCTTTTGATAATGCTTCTAACAACAACACTGCTATAAAAAAATTAAAATCTACGCTATCTCCGCCCTTGCCTGAAATTTTTCATATTAAGTGTGCATGTCATATATATAATTTAATTGTAAAAGATGGTCTTGAGTTTTTTGAGTTTTATATTGAAAAAATTCGTCTTGCTGTTGGTTTTATTCAAGGAAATAATCGTAGATCGAGAATTAGAGAATTTAAAGTTAAATGTCAAGAAAATGGACTTACACTGATTTTGATGCCTGAGGAAATTGATACTAGATGGAATTCTACGTATGAATTTTTAAAAACTTGTTATAAATATAGAATTCCTATTACACTAGCTTTTAACCAACATTCCGGTTCATTTGCTGATTCTGTTGATTGCATGCTACATAATTCTGATTGGGTTGTAATTAATGATCTTGTTAAGTTTTTAGAAAAAATTTATGTAGCTACGGTTGAATTTTTCGGTGCTTATTATCCTACTGTTTGTAATATTTTGGCATAAATAGCCGATATTTCTGGTTTGCTCAAAGAATATAAAAATAAAGAAGGTTATAAAGAAGCTGTTGGCGCCATATTTACGAAATTTAAAAAATATTTTTTTTCGATTCCCCCTATTTACTTGGTTGGTGCTATGCTAAATTCGTGCATGAAATATAATAATATGTGTCACTTTAATACTCTTATTTATACTAATTTAGAAATAAATACTAACCATGATTCTGAATAAGTACAACCTGATTTGTGGACGGCTACTGCTGGTGCAAAGGATTACATATAAAAATACTATAATCACTATGCTGATTTATTTGATTTAGCCATACCTACAAATATCACTCCAACTGTCGCTCCTCATCCTCCCGAGGAGCCATCATCTTCTAAAAGACCGGCACGTAGTAGTTTTTCTGATTCGTTTTATGATTTAAATTGTTGGAACAGTGTTGATGAGAGAACTTACACATCAACTTATCGGGAAGAGCTGAAATATTATCTTCGGACGGCACCAAAGGATCGCAAACAACGGATCAACACGTTGGATTGGTGGAGGAGTAATGAAACACAATATCTTGTGCTTTCAAGATTAGCTAGAGATATCTTGAATGTTCCAATGTCAACCGTTGCATCAGAGAGCGCCTTTAGTCAGGGACGACAACAGCTTGGAGACAACCGACACTCATTGGGAAGCAATGCAATGAATGTTCTAGTTTGCCTCAGAGATTGGATTAGAGCGGAAAGAAGAAACCAAGGAATGGAACCGGAGCCGAGCGACGAGCTGAAACTTGAAGAAATTATGACTTCACGGGAGAACTCAGCAGAATCAAGTCCAATGCATGATTTTGCCCCCGTTGACTTCGACTATCCTATGCAAGTTCCCATTAATATTAACATAAATGAGTTGGAAAAAATGATGCATAATTTATAGATTTTTCATTCATGTAAATTATAAATTTTGGATCATTTTGCAATCAATAAAATTTCCCAAATTCATTCACCCTTTAGTCCTTGCTTTTTATTTATTTTTTATTTAACGATTTAAAATTTTAAATTGAATTTCTAGTTTTCTACTTTAAATTAAAAACTTACTTCTAATATATTATTAATTTACTACCAAATATTATTAATTTATTATATTAAGTAGCATATGTTTTGTATATTTGTGCATATATCTTTTATAGAAGTGTATATTTAAAGTATACATGTGTATATGTTTTATAAATTAGTATATAAGTATATCTATATATATTGTAATGTATATATAATGTAGTATATTTTATAAGTATTAGTATATATACATTGAATGGTGCGTATACACGTGTATATATCTTCTATAGAAGTGTATATTTAATGTATACACGTGTATATGTTTTATAAATTAGTATATAAGTATATCTATATATATTTTAATGTATATATAATGTAGTATATTTTATAAGTAGTAGTATATATACATTGAATGGTGCGTATACATTGAATAGAGTGTATATATGTGAATAGATCTTCTATAGATGTGTATATTTAACGTATACATGTGTATATGTTTTATAAATTAGTATATAACTATACAAATATATACTGTAATGTATATATATTATGGTATATTTCATTTAAAGTATTACATATACATAGAATAGAGTGTATATATGTGAATAGATCTTCTATAGACGTGTATGTTTAACATATACATGTGTATATATTTTATAAATTAGTATATAACTATACAAATATATATTGAAATATATATATATTGTAGTATATCTCATTTAAAGTATTACATATACATAGAATAGAGTGTATATCTGTGAATAGATCTTCTATAGACGTGTATATTTAATGTATATATGTGTATATATTTTATAAATTAGTATAGAACTATACAAATATATATTGTAATGTATATATATTGTAGTATATCTCATTTAAAGTATTACGTATACATAGAATAGAGTGTATGTATGTGAATAGATCTTCTATAGACGTGTATATTTAACGTATACATGTGTATATATTTTATAAATTAGTATAACTATACAAATATATATTGTAATGTATATATATTGTAGTATATCTCATTTAAAGTATTACATATACATAGAATAGAGTGTATATATGTGAATACATATTCTATAGACGTGTATATTTAACGTATACATGTGTATATGTTTTATAAATTAGTGTATAACTATACAAATATATATTATAATGTATATATATTATAGTATATTTCATTTAAAGTATTACATATACATAGATTAGAGTGTATATATGTGAATAGATCTTCTATAGACGTGTATATTTAACGTATACATGTGTGTATATATATATATATATATATTGTAGTATATTTTATTTAAACTTTAAAGTTTAAAGTAGTACATATATATTTGGATGGTGCGTATATATGTGTAATTGTGTATATGTGTATATATTTTTTAAATTCTAACGTAGTATATACTATATATATAGTGTATATATTGTTTAACGTATTTATAATGTATATAGGTGGGTATATATAATGTACATTGAAAAAAAGTTTTTTGTAAATATTTTTGACCTGTTTTTTAATCGGGTTTGACCGAGTTTAGGTGGGTTTGAGCGGGTTGGGTTAAGTGGGCCGGGTTAGGGTGATTTTTAATTTTTTTTACTGTTGGGCCCGGCTCGGCCCGGCCCACTTAGACCACTACCCGGACCCGGACCGGCCCTCAACCCGGTTAAATAACATGGGCCAATTTCGAGTTGGCCCGGCCCGGTCCACTTGACAGCCATAGATTAGGGGAAACAGAAAGATCGGATGTTTGTGTTTCACCCTTTGTAATTGGATTCTTGGATCAGATTTTTTCATTATGGATCGGGTCGGATAATAACTTGGGTTCTGGAAGTAAAGAGAGAATTTTACAGGTGTATGGTGATGTGGCATGGCCACGTGATCTTTTTTATTTAGGTGACATGTTTGGTGGAAGTCTGTTAGAGGGAGAGGTATTTTGAGCCAAATATTTAATGGAGGGATATTTTTGATCCATTTCACATAGTTCAGTGGTATTTTTAAGTGTAAACAACAGAAATCCCATGTAATATGAAAGTATTTATATAAAATCCTTTTAGGTTTTCTCTCTCCCGATTTTACTAAATATATTCATACATTCGCAACTTTATTATACATTCATCTGATATATGATAAAACTGTTTTTCCTACAATTAAGGAAGGAGAAATCAGAAAGTATATTCCTATTTCTTAAATTAGACATTAAATACCTAATTAAGTAGTGTATGAGTTAATATAGGAACTAAAATTTAAATTTCAAAAATAACTCCTAAACATTACTGTTAATATTCATCATTGTTGGAATACGTTTTTGAGGAAAAAAATCGGCTTCTTCTTTCTTTCATCACTGTTGAAACACGTTTTTGAGAAAAAAATAGTTGACTTCTTTCTTGATTTCTGAAAAAAAGGTGAACATCCCCATATTGTTGCGTCATTCTGGTGTCTGAAGTCGGAAATCAGTTATAAATCATACAAAAGTGATGTCATTATTGTTTTTGAAAGTATTAACTTTTTGAAATTGGTTGCGATGATAGCGATGGAATTAAATGTTGACGATGTTTGAAAAAAAATTGAAATTAAGTAACCGTTTGGCCATGAAAATTTGTCACACCCCTTTTTACATACTCCCAAAAAAATATTATTGTTTAAGTTCGAAAGGGTTTTATTATTTAATTGACAAGAAATGAAAAAATTTGTTTCAAAAAAGGATTATTTTCATTTTTTACTCAGAGTCGCCACTTGGCATAATCCGGTGTGCCAAGTCACCATTAGAAAATCCTTTCCAAAACCATTTGACTCTTTAAACTGGTTGCGAATAGAGATTACGGCTAAGGAATTCTGTTGACCGAGGGGAAGGTGTTAGGCACCTCTCGATCCCATGGTTCAACCACGGTCGCTTGGTAGAGTGTATCGACTATTTTTTGACACTAAGAAATGTATAAACCGCACAAAAAGCACGCAAAATAATCAAACAAAACAAAACAATCCGAAATGTAAAGTCCAGTCCAATTATTACAACCTGAAACAAAAAGGGACTGAAAATAAACCTACGCTAATCCTAAACTAATGCTCTACCCGACGCCTCGGGCCTTCATCACGAACGTCCTCCGGGTACATGATACCTCGGGGCATTTCCCGGTGAATAAATATATACAGATACTTTGGGGCATTCCCCGGCCAAATTATACAATTGAATTAAATACGATAAACTTAGAAAGAAACATTCACATGCACATTCCAACATCCAACCCAAAACATCAATCTTAAATTCTTGCCTACCCAAACCTATATTGCCTATCTATTTCAATATGACATAAATATATCACATTCACTTGTACCGAATGGAACAAAAGACAACAAACCAACATTAATCTATGTTCAACTTTTTATCAATTTCTCCATTCCTTCCCTAAATCCCCTTATCAATCCATTAGAGCATGATCAAATTCATTCTTCAAACCACCAAAAATCAACCCGCCAAACATTATGATCATAACAGTCGACATCAACAAAGTCCAACAAAATATAACCACAACACACATAATCACAAACAATTCAACACACTAAGATAGATAAATAAAGAGAGCGGGTTAAGAAATGGACCTTTCGACAATCTGATCATTATTGATAATAAGAAAATCGGGACTTGGAATTTTGAATAGAACCTCAACGGGGCACAAATTCGACTCGAATAGAAAAATAGCAATCTGAACTGAGGCCTCAAACGACCTCAGAATATCGAACCTCCCAATTCCAGTTGAATTCTCACTCGAATAGATCTAAAAAAATTGATCGAAAACTTGAACCCAAACGTAAACCGCAGATTTCAACTTAAGCTTAAATGGGTAGTGACGGAATCGGAGTGACGACGTGGCTTCCAATAACCAGAGCTCCGTTCACCGGAAAATTTCAACTTAAGCTTAAATGGGTAGTGACGAAATCGGAGCAACGTCACGGCTTCCGATAACCAGAGCTCTGGTCACCGGAAAAAGCTTACCTCTAGGTGAACGGCGATGAAACTATGACCCACTCGACCTCGAATCTCTCTCTACCTCGCAGATCTCTCTATCTCTCTTTCGCTACTGATTCTCCCTTCCTCTCTCGCCTCACTCTCTTCTTTCTTCGTTGCTCTCTCTCTCGATCAACTCATTTTTTTATTGCTTTTATCTCTTCCAGTGTGTATGTTATGTGAGATTTGTGTGCTGTGAGAATGAGTGAATAAGATCAACAGGGAGAGAGGTGAAAAACCATCGAATTTTTTTTGATGTCCGGTGGTTTTAGCGTTGTTCGGCATCGATTGTCGTTGTTCTCGGCTGTTGTTACTATATGTTGGTTGAGAGTCACAAAGTGCTGTGTGCGTATGTTCTTCGGTTATGATGAGTGACGATGGAGGATTCTCTGAGAGTGTCGTGAGGAAGAAAAGAAAAAGATCCTCCACTCCTCTCTATTTTTTTCCTTTTTGATTAAAAATGGCCTCCCCCTCTTTTTCAATGAATCCCCTCAATATATCTCTTTTTGTGTATATATGAGGTGAGGGTGGGTAGTGGTGAGGTAGGTGGGGTCACATGGGGTAGGGGGGTAGTGGTGAGGTGGGGTAGAGTTTATTAGGATAGGGTAGGTAGGTGTTATTTTTTAATTAGAGGGATAAGGGTTAGGTGTCTATTTTTGTTTGGGTAGGTTGCTAGTAAGACAAAATTAGTTAGGGGATTGTTATTTTTGTCATTTTGTGGAGGGATTATCACACGGGTGAGGGTACACGATAGGATAACATAAAATGGGTAAAAGTGAATAAAATTAAACTTTAAGAGAACGAAATCACGTGTCTACATCATGCCCCCTTTGGATGTAAACACATGGTGTTTTCATACAAAGCAGTAGACAACGAGGCGGAATTTTGTCCTGACCTTTATTTAAAAGCACGGAGCAAGAGGAAGGAGGAGAACCAGGTCTTGACTTAGGGCATCCTACCCACCCTAGTTATGAGGGGATCAAGTGACGAGTATCTCAAAGGATTGGAAGGAGGTGGACTATACCGAGTTGGAGAGTCGAGTGAGGTTTCTTCGAGTTGGAGAGTCGAGTGAGGCTCTGTCATTACATCAAAAATAAAAATTATAAGTTAAAACATAAATGAAATTACAAAAAGTTCTATCTATACAGCTTCTGTTGGCTCTTGACTTGACTTTTGTCACCCTATTCTTCAGGCGGGCTCCTGACTTGCAATTTCTTTCAACTTGTTGCTTGGCTTTCAATTGCTTCGCTTTGTTGCTTGACTTTTCGTTTCTTCACCCTATTCTTCAGGCGGGCTCCTGACTTGCTATTCCATCACTTTGTTGCTTGACTTTCATTTCTTCACTCTATTCTCCAGGCGGGCCTCTGACTTGTTATTTCATCACCCTGTTCTTCAGGCGGGCTCCTGAAATCCAAAATTAAAACTAGAACGAAAATTATCCCAAACAAGAATTATAATAAAGTGGTATTTCATTTTTGAAAGTGTTGTCCCATTTTTCAGGAGGGTCCTGAACATAAGGTGAAATCCCATTTTTCAGGAGGGTCCTGAACAGAAAGTAAAATTTCATTTTTCAGAAGGGTCCTGAACAGAAGTAAAATCCCATTTTTTAGGAGGGTCCTGGACATAAAGTAAGATCCCATTTTTCAGGAGGGTCCTGAACATAAAGTAAAATCCCATTTTTCAGGAGGGTCCTGAACAGAAAGTAAAATCCCATTTTTCAGGAGGGTCCTGAACCTAAAGTAAAATTCCATTTTTCAGGAGGGTCCTGAACATAAGGTAAAA